>NC_057718.1:95769146-95785907 GCF_004010195.1 Chiloscyllium plagiosum
TATTGAGTACAGGAGTTGGGAGGTCATGTTGTGGCTGTACAGCACATTGGTTAGGCTACTGTTGGAATATTGCATGCAATTCTGGTCTCCTTCCTATCGGAAAGATGTTATGAAACTTGAAAGAGTTCAGAAAAGATTTACAAGGATGTTGCCAGGGTTGGAGGATCTGAGGTACAGGGAGAGGCTGAACAGGCTGGGGCTGTTTTCCCTGGAGCGTCGGAGGCTGAGGGGTGACCTTATAGAGGTTTACAAAATTATGAGGGACATGGATAGGATATATAGGCAAAGTCTTTTCCCTGGGGTCAGGGAGTCCAGAACTAGAGGGCATAGGTTTAGGGTGAGAGGGGAAAGATATAAAAGAGACCTAAGGGGCAACATTTCACGCAGAAGGTGGTACGTGTATGGAATGAGCTGCCAGAGGATGTGGTGGAGGCTGGTACAATTGCAACATTTAAGAGGATGGGTATATGAATAGGAAGGGTTTGGAGGGATATGGGCCGGGTGCTGGCAAGTGGGACTAGATTGGGTTGGGATATCTGGTCGGCATGGACGGGTTGGATCGAAGGGTCTGTTTCCATGCTGTACATCTCTATGTCTCTATATCTCTAATATTTGTTTATATTCACCCAATTAATAACTGTAAAAGTAGCTTTTATAATTTTTATAGTAACTTTTATACAGCATGTCAAACAATGTGCTATCTGTATTGATTCCAGAACAGAACCCCAAATTGATGTTACAATCTGGCTAGAGTACAGTAACTTTTTTGTTTAAGATGGACAACGTGTGATATCCAGGTCCAGACTGAGAGAATAAAGGCGCAAGATTTCATGGCATTGAGCAAACAAAAGTGAACCTTGCTGCAGAAAATTAGCATACAAGCTACAGCGTACAGAATAAAACCTGAAAAAACTGCGGATGCTGTAAATCAGAAACAAAAACAGAAGTTGCTGTAAAAGCTCAGCAGGTCTGGCAGCATCTGTGAAGAAAATCAGAGTTATCATTTCAGGTTGAGTGACCCTCAGAGTAGTCCTGAGGAAGGGTTACTCGACCCGAAACGTTAACTCTGATTTCTCCCCACAAATGCTTTTCCAGCAATTTCTGCTTTTACTACAATATACAGATGTAAGTTATACTCCAACATTGCAGAATTAAACTGAGGAAAAGATGGGTTACAGACAAGCTGGTCAAACATCCTACTGTACATTTAAGATAACAAATGCCATCATGACAGACCCCATGGATTTCTCAAGAAGCCCACTCTGCATCCATATTATAAAAAGGTGCAGAGATAGTAGAGAGGCTGTCAAGAGGACTTGCACAGTAATGAGAAGGAAAGGAGTGACATACCAAATCTGTTTTCTCTATGGGCAGCACAGTGGCTCAGTGGTGAGTACTGCTACCTCACAGCGCCAGGGTCCCAGGTTCGCTTCCCGCCTTGGGCGACTGTGTGGAGTTTGCACATTCTCCTCATGTCTGTGTGGGTTTCCTCTCGGTGCTCTGGTTTCCTCCCACAATCCAAAAATGTGCAGGTCAGGTGAATTGGCCATGCTAAATTGCCCATAGTGTTAGGTATGTTAGTCAGGGGTAAATATAGGATAGGGGAATGGGTCTGGGTGGGGTACTCTTTTGAGGGTCAATGTGGACTTATTGGGCTGAGGGCCTGTTTCCACACCGTAAGGAATCTAATCTAATACTGTGGGTCATTTAATCTCATTAAAACCTTAAAAAGGATTCACCTTTTTGAATAGCCAGGTTTGGAGCTCCTTGAAAAACCTGTGTCAAGACTGCTCATAGTACGACACTAAAGTCAGTGGAGTAGTGGACAGTTTGGAAGAATGTTACAGGTTGCTGGGAACTTGGATCAACTGCAAAATTGGGCTGAGAGGTGGCAAATGGAGTTCAATGTAGCTAAATGTGAGGTGATGCACTTTGGGAAGAATAACAGGAAGGCAGAGTACTGGGTCAATGGAAAGATTCTTGGTAGTGTGGATGTGCGGAGGGATCTTGGAGTCCATGTACATAGACCCCTGAAAGTTGCCACCCAGGTTGATAGTGCTGTTAGGAAGGCATACGGTGTGTTAGGTTTCATTGGAAGAGGGATTGAGTTCCGAAGCCACAATATCATGCTGCAACTATACAAAATGGTAGTGCGGCCACATTTGGAATATTGTGTACAGTCCTGGTCTCCATATTTCCGGAAGGCTGTGGAAGCATTGGAAAAAGTACAGAGAAGATTTACCAGGATGTGGCCTGGTCTGGAGGGAAGGTCTTATGAGGAAAGGCTGAGTGACTTGAACCTGTTCTCATTGGCAAGAAGAAGGCTAAGAGGGGATTTGATAGAGACATACAAGTTGACCAGAGGATTAGGTAGGGTAGACAGTGAAAGTCTTTTTCCTATTATGATGATGTCAGCGTGTATGAGGGGCATAACTACAAATTGAAGGGTGATAGATTTAAGACAGATGTCAGAGCCAGGTTCTTTACTCAGAGAGTGGTAAGGGCATGGAATGCCCTACCTGCTAATGTAGTCAACTCAGCCACATTAGGGAGATTTAAACAATCCTTAGATAAGCACATGGGAGGATAATGGGATAGTGTAGGGGGAACGAGCTGAGAATAGTTCACAGGTCGGCACAACATCGAGGGCCGAAGGGCCTGTTCTGCGCTGTATTGTTCTATGTTCTAGGTTCTACGGTAGTTCTTTTTCTTTTCTTGTGTCTATGATCCTCTGCAGCCCAACCCTTACACATAGCTCCAGTATTTCACAGTCAGTTGGCTAAATCACTGCAGAACTGCCACTGGGCAGACTTCTTGAGCTGTAATTTTGCTCATCTGTACAAACTGATACAGCTTATGGGCTTTGCCACATCCCTACTGTCAGCTGTACTGAAGTATCAATAGCTTGTAGTTTTCACATCTCACGACTTCTCAGACTTTCCTGCACCTTCACTCCAACACTGAACTCCATTTCCTGGCTTCTCGGATTTCGCCTGGGTCCTAACTGCACAGAGCAACCCCTGAATCTCTCCCTGAACACCAAATATACAGTAGGCTTCCCAGCAACAAAGCTGTTGGGGAAGTCCAGAACTAGGGATGGTAGTCTAAGAATAAGGGATAAGCCATTCCGGACTGAGATGAGGAAGAATTTCTTCACTCGGAAAGTTGTGAGCTTGTGGAATTCTGTCCTATAGGAAGCTGCTTGGGTCAATTCATTAGATATATTCAAGAAGCTCGATGTAGCCCTTATGGCTAAAGGGATCGGAGTATGGGGAGAGGACGGGAATGGGGTATTGAGATTGCGTGATCAGCCATGACCATATTGAATGGTAGTGTGTTCTCAAAGGGCCGAATGGCCTATTCCTGCACCTATTTTCTAAGTTTCTATCGTTAACGGCAGTACTTTCCTGCATAGGGCCTACTTCTGGCTGTCACTCTCTCACTCTCCAATTGCTTGTAATCTTCAAACTGTTCTATAGTGACTTGTGAACTGTTTTGAGTAATCTATCAAAACCTCAGAAAAAAATATAGCAGCTCACTGGAACTCAAAAATAGCAATTCCCTTGGAGCTATCTGTCCTCTGAGTGTTATAATGTTCACAGCTTGTTGATTTACACAGTACAAATTGCTTGCAACAATAAGAAGATTTCAACACATACAACAGGAAATCAAGCCTCTGGTTCTGATGAAGGGCAATGCTAACATTTATTTTTCATTTACAGATGAACTGAGTGTGACCTGACCTGTCGAGTGGGTTTTGGTGTATTTGAATTTTTAGCTGAGTTTTTCAGCATTTCCGGTGCTGAGGTTTAAAATGAAGATTTAAAACTCGAGAACAAGAAACTAAGTTCCTTTCATTTGGCTTTTAGACCATCGATCATAGAACATTACAGTGCAGTACAGGCCCTTTGGCCCTCGATGTTGTGCAGGCCTGTGGAACCAGTCTGAAGCCCATCTAACCTACACTATTCCATTCTCGTCTATATGCCTATCCAATGACCATTTAAATGCCCTTAAAGTTGGCAAGTCTACTAAGGAGAAGGAGGTGTGTCCTGTGGTGGAACTGGTCCTCCTGGGAACAGATGTGGCGGAGGCAGAGGAGTTGGGAATAAGGGATAACATTTTTACAGGAGGAGGATGGGAGGATGTGCGAGGAGGGAGTCAGTGGGTTTGTAGAAGATGTCAGTGTTGAGTTGGTCATCTTGATGGAGATGGAGAGATCCAGGAAGGGGAGGGAGGTGTCAGTGATTTTCCAGGTGACTTGAAGGTCGGGGTGGAATGTGTTGGTGAAGTTGAAGAACTGTTCAACCTCCTCGTGGGAGCACGAGGGAGTCAGTCACCATTGATGGAGATGGAGAGGTCCAGGAAGGGGAGGGAGGTGTCTGAGATGGTCCAGGTGAACTTAAGGTCTGTTGCAGGCAGGGCTTTCCACACCCCTACTACCTCTGACATCTGTCCTATATCTATCACCCCTCAATTTATTATGTTGCACCGATGCTACAGTGGGCATGCTTGCACAGCCAGTGACAATAACAGCCAAAGGGCCTGTACTGCGCAAATGTGATGCCTTAGAATGTTGACCCAGATCTTCAGTTTTTATTTTATTCATTCATGGGATGTGAGCATTGCTGGCTAGCTAGCATTTCTTGACAGTCCTTGACTGTCCCAAGAAGGTGTGGTCAGCTGCCTTCTTGAACTATGACAGTCTATTCGGTGTAGGTGCTGTTAGGGAGAAAGCTCCAAGATTTTGACCAGGCGACACTGAAGGAGCAGTGATATATTTCCTGGTCAGGTTGGTGATTGGCTTGGAAGGGTACATGCAGGTGCTGGTTTTCCAGATACCTACTGCCCTTGTCCTTCATGATGGTGGTTGTTGTGGATTTGGAAGCAAGTATTGATGAATTTCTGCACCTTGTAGTTGCTGCTACTGAGCTTCGGTGGTGGAGGGAGTGAATGATTATCGATGTCGTGCAATCAAGCAGACTGTTTTTCTTCAGTGTTCTTGGAACTGCAACCATCCAGGCAAGTGGGGAGTATTCCATCACATTGCTGACTTGTGCCTTGTTGGTGCTGGACAGGCTTTGGGGAGTCAGGAGGTGAACTAGTCGCCACAGAATTCTTAACCTTGTAGCCACAGCATTTAGGAGAGTAGGAGGTAGTAATTGCAGCAGCACAGAGAAGAGTTTTATGTTGGGATCCAATGGAATTCCTGGTGGCAACTGACTCCATGGGAATTACCTGGGAAAATGAAACAGCCTGGCTCAGTGGTTAGCACTGCTGCCTCATACAGCCAGGGACCCGGGTACGATTCCAGCCTCGGACAACTGCCTGTGTGGAGTTTGCATATTATCCCCGTGTCCCCGTTTCCTCTGGGTGCTCCAGTTTCCTCTCATAATCCAAAGATGTGCAGTTTAGTTGAATTGGCCATGCTAAATTGCCCAGTGTCCAGGGATGTGTAGGTTAGGATGTGTATAACCTACACATCACTAATGTGTAGCGTGGTAGGCTAAGGGAATGGGTCTGGGTGTATTGCTCTTCAGAGGATCGGTGTTGGGCCAAATGGCCAGTTTCCACACTGTCGGGATGCTATGACTTCTATGGGCACTTATCCAGTTTCCAGAACTGTCCAAAAAATTTCCTCAAGTCTGAGTCAGAAGCAAAGATTTTGGAGAGTTTCAATTTTTCTATACTAAATAGTTAAGCCAGGAAGGTTTACAGGAATTATAACCTACTCGAACTCCTCAGTAACTATAAAACTGAACCCCAACTCCCTCCCCCCACACCAAAAGTCATTACGAAACTCCCTACCTCTCCCACCTCCCTATTCACAGCACCCCACCGACCACAGACGTGAACTCACCCCTGACTCCCATCTTCCTTAGTCCTTCCCTAACCCTGCAAATTCATTGCCACAGAAGGCTGAGGAGACCGGGTCATTGAGTATATTGAAGACTGTGATTGATAGGTTTTTAAGTATCGAGGGGACCAAGGGTTATGGGAAGAAAGCAGGAGAACGGGGTTGAGAAACTTATCAGCCATGATTGAATGGTGAAGCAGACTCAATGGGCTGAATGGCCTAATTTCTGCTCCTATGTCTTACAGTCTTATGGAACCCCACATTTGCCATTGACCTACACCTCCTCAGCTGAACTCCATTTACCTGAATCATTGCCCCAACTCCCCATGGTGGCTCAGTGGTTAGCACTGCAGCCTCACAGCACCAGCGTCCCAGGTTCAATTTCGGCCTCGGGTGACTGTCTGTGTGGAGTTTGCACATTCTCTCTGCGTGGGTTTCCTCCGGCTACTCCGGTTTCCTCCCATAGTCCAAAGATGTCCAGGTTTCGGTGAATTGGCCTTGCTAGATTGCCCATAGTGTTAGGTACTTTAGTCAGAGGGAATTGGGTCTGGGCGGGTTACTCTTCGGAGGGTCGGTGTGGACTTGTTGAGCCGAAGGGCCAGTTTCCACACTGTAGGGAATCAAAAAACCCTACAACATGCCCAAAACCTGCCACCCACTCCCACTTTGACTCAACTCCATTGGCGTGGCAGAATAACCTTAGCTGACCTTCCTACCTGCTGCCTGTATCCACTCTGTCCTTAGCACTATCAGCAGGGGAGCCAACCCTTACAATGTGACAAGTTGGCATGAGAAACAATGTAGTGGAAGCTGCAGTTGATTTGCGATCATTGCTAATTATAATTGAACCCAGATGTACTATTAATCACAATGAAGAAAGGTGGTAATAGAGAAAAGAAAGAGCAAGGTATATTCATTCCGAACGGATCCTTATTGGAACATGCAAGAAAAGGATGAATGGAAGTATAAAGACCAGAAACTCTTAAGCCTGTGCATGAAATCCAATTTAGGTAAAAGGGAAGGGATGGAGGGACATTCAAACAGGTATTGTCTTACAAAACGCTTTGCACCCAGATCCTTTTCTTTCTTTAACTAGGTGGGGAAAAAAAAGACAAGACCACCCACTTTGAACAGCCATCTCATTTTCTGCGCTCTTTTTACTGATGTAATCCTACAGATGTAGGATAAAAGTGACTGTGAAAGTGAAAAAAAAGAGGCTTTGTTTGCACTGCTGTCAACCCCAGCCTCCTTCACAGATGCTGTAAATGAAGGAAGTGAACATTAATGCTTTACGATAGCTTTTAGTCTAATTGAGCTGTGTGTAGGTACCAACTGGACATGAGTCTTCAGTGGTTAGGTTAATGCCTCTTGTAGACTTTGCTATAGATTATCTGACCTTCTTATCACAAGTGCCCTTCTCTCTGGATCAGGATCACAGTAAACGTTGTTTTGAAATCCTTTATAAAATGACTAATGAAAGCTTTACTGAAGGAACATCCGTTATATGTCTTTTAACATGGAAATATTACTTGGGAGGAATAAACTGGCCTGTTGTTACTGAAAGTCCTAGTTTTCTCTCATCTAGACTTTCATCGGTGAGAACTACGATAATACCAATGTCGGGAAAGAATGTGTGACTTTGCTGAAGTTTACCAAACATTTACTGATAGGGGTGTTAGAGAAGATTTGCAGCTGGATCTTGACTGTGTTCTTTTATAGTTCACACACGATTGAAATTTTTGGAACATTTGAAGTGCTCTGAAGTGAAGAGACAATTGATATTAATGGGAATATAGTTTTACTTCCCTCATGGCATTTTTATAATCACATCAAGCCTGCAGGTTCCATATCAGTATTAAAATCTGGAGCTTTGTTTGCATAGTAACATGGAACAGATTTAATTCAGCGCAACTAACCAAGTCTGCACCTCATAGGAATATTGCAAATGCTGTTTTTGCAGTGCTCCTTTCTTTGAGAACATAGAAAAATATTCATGTCCTCCTGCAAACAGCACCTGCTGTTTGGGAGAATTAGTTGCATTTTGTTTTTATTTATCATTTGCGGGATATGGGCATCACTGGCTGGCCAGCATTTACTACCTGTCCCTAGTTGCCCTTGTAAAGGTGGTGGTGAGCTGCCTTCTTGAACCACTGCAGTCCACATGCTGTGGGTTGACGTATTCCCTGAGAGAGGGAATTCCAGGATTTTGACCCAGTGATAGTGAAGGAACAACGATGTATTTCCAAGTCAGGGTGGTGAGTGAGTCCTTTGGAGGGGAACTTGCAGGGAATGGTGTTCCCAATTATCTGTTGCCTTTGTCCTTCTAGATGGAAGTGGTCGTGAGTTTGGAAGGTGCTGTCTGAGGATCTTTGGTGAATTTCTGTAATGCATCTTGTAGATGGTACAGACTGCTGCTACTGAGCGTCGATGGTGGAGAGAGTGGATGCTTGTGGATGTGGTGTCAATCAAGTGGGTGGCTTTGTCCTGGATGGTGGCAAACATCTTGAGTGTTGTGGGACTCTACTCGTCCAGGCAAGTGGGGAGTATTCCATCACACTCCTGACTTGTGCCTTGTAGATGGCAGACACAGGCTTTGGGGAGTCAGGAGGTGAGTTACTTGCTGCATTACCCCTAGTCTCTGACCTGCTCTTGTAGCTACTGTGTTGATGTGGTGAGTCCAATTGAGTTTCTGGTCAATGATAACCCCCAGGATGTTGATAGTGGAGGTTCAGTGACAGCATTGATTGTCAAGGGTGGTGGTTAGATTGTCTCTTATTGGTGATGGTCACAGCTTGGCATATGTCTGGCACAAATGTTACTTGCCACTTGTCAGCCGAAGCCTGGATATTGTCTGGATCTTGTCAGATTTGACGTTTTGGGTCAGTCTGCTGGAATGGTCATGATTACATGAGGAGGTGCCAAATTACAGAAAGCCTGAGTTTTACTAAAGCTGGTTCTATAGGTGTCTATTCATGGTGGCTCCATCCTCTTGTCCTGTTAGCTAACAGGCTTTATGTGTAGATTTTGGTGTCCATTTGTAATTGGAGTTGAGACAATCACTGCTTGTTAAAAGTTAGAAGTGCCCATTGAAAATTAAGTTAGATTACTTTGTTAATTTAAATTGATAAATCACAGAGGCTTTCTGACGGTCGAGCACGATATTAATTGTGTACTGTCTAATGGCCAAACTATATTTTGAGTAAACTTCTGCAACCCAAATACATGTTTCTTATGGAACGTGTAACCTTTCAGTTTTCAAAAAATATATTTGCATTGAGAGAAGTCTGAGTGAGTCCACTGTAGGTGACTTCTTACTAGACACATCCCACACCCTCAACTTTCCTTCCCTCGTCTTCTTGGTAGAGAAATGTATCCAATTCTGAAACATTTCTTTGCAACCCCTTAATGTCAGTTTACCAAATAAATAAATAGATGTCAGGTCTAGAGGAAATGTAAAAGGCAGGAAAGAACTACTGCCTGTACATGCTGTCTGAAATATTATGAGGGGCGATTATGATCTAAAATAGTTGCATTCAGTATGGTGTAAAGACAGAAAAGGTTGCAAATGCTCAGCAGGTCTGGCAGCAAGTGCAGAAGGCTAGTAACAGAGTCAATGGGCTGAATGCTCCCATATTTTTTCTGAGTAGCATTTTCACTGAGTCTCATGAAGAGATTTCTCCTGCAACCATCCTGAAATCACCTCAGTAATTATCTACCATGTCTTTAAGGTGGTTCTCCTCTCCAATGCTAGCCCAACTCTCCCAATCACCAGAGATGGCCATACACACCACTGCTGGGATATTTCAGGATATACTGACGTTCCTGGCATGCTGCCATATTTGATAGGCTGGCAGTCCAGATCTGCCCTATACAGTTGAAGATATTTGCCCCAGATATTGCAGTCATGTTCCCTGCCAGCCTGATCTGAGGTCACTACCATGGCCAGTGTTGTGTCCACAGTCTGGAAAACAGCCAGCAAGGAACAGGATCAATGGCCTTCTCAGGATAAGTGCCTCTGTCTGCTCTTTGGTACCTCACGCTCACTCAATCTCTGCGACTGCATGCACGTCCACCAAGGATCATGCTGTACCACTCCTATTGTTACAAGCAATGTCCTCGCTCCTTCACTTTGCCCCACCCAATCTCCTCCCACCACCATTGTCCCCTGCACGGCTTACTCACTCTCTTGGGAAACCTCCCCAATCTCCCCCACCAGTACCAATAGCTGTGCTGCCCAACCTTATCTCACTCAATCACTCCCTTTCTTCCATTACAGAAGAAGATGGCCCATAGCAAGGGGGAGAGGGCCAGGACGGGTGGTGGGGTGATGGATGTTCATCTCCTTGTCCTGTCTGAGGAGACCACCTTGACCATTGTAGTTGAAGACGTACAGAGAAGCAGAAACCTCCATGTCCCGGAAACTGAGAAGCATTTTTGTTGATGTGTGTTATTATCTCCACTGTGTGTTTATTGTTGAAATGCCTTAACTGCTGCTCCCTTTTGCTTCCAGCAGGCACCAGTGGGATGTCCACGTTGTCAAGTGGCCCATCCTACAGGGCCTTCCCAGAAGTCTTTGGACAGGATATACTCAGCGCGACAGGGCCTTCCAGGTGCAAAAGCCCTCCAGGGTCACCCAACCAAACCTCAAAGGTCATTGGACTCCAGTGTAGGGCAGGCTCCCTCTATCTGAGCTGTGGAACCCATAAAAGCACTGGGACGAAGTGGGTGGGTGAAGATTAATGAAGACTTTCTGAGGGCATGTCAGTGGCACTGGTGATGTGCCAGTGTAAAAAAGTGTTCATATTTGTAGACGTATGTTCACTTTTCACCATCAGCTCAGTGTGTGAGTCTTTGTCTAGCCGCAGTTGTAACAGCGAAGATACGGGACCTATGCATTCTTAGGGCTACAGAATGTTTGATGGCCCAGGGAGTGAAGTGAACAGCTCCTGCACCATATGCAGGCCGTGGCTGAATCACAAGTGATTGCTACTTTGGCAAACTAGGCTCCAACATTCCAGGTAGACAATTATTGTTATAGCACCACAGGCATCCATGGGATTTATCCATTAGTTGCGTATGTTCAGGAGGGCTTGTGGCAAGGATTTGAACTGCCCGCTGTAGGTTAACTCCTAAGGTTTGAGAAACGTAAGTGGGTTGTGGGTAAATTTCAGCTTCAGTGTAAAGGTATCGCTGTAATGGTGTTGAATGGGCTCACGGCTTAAAAATGAAGACCCCTTCATCACAGAATAAAACACAAATTCCACCCTCTTTGGGAGTGGTCACCGCCATTTCCAGCTCCATTGTGCACTTGTTATTTACGGCATGATGGAAGGAAACAATGTCACTCCTTGAGCAATGAGTCTCAGGCTTCTCTTCTCCACCTTAGTGAACCTGCAAATGTGAAAATAAGCATCAAATGTAAACGTTCTGCCCTTCCTGTCAACCTCAAATCCCCACCCAATCCATGTCAATAAGTCTTCACCTGTCCACTTTACCACCTCAGCCTCGGCATGTCAAATAAAGATGTCTGATGTGCTAGTGTACGGTTCTCTTTCTGCACCACCTCCCTCCTCCACACCCCATGGAAGCTGGGTCTGGTTGCGTTGGTCGCCCACTGGCCCCATTGATCCTTTTCCCTCCAAGTGGTCACCCACTGCTCCCATGATCCTTTTCCTTCCAAGTGGTCACCCACTGCTCCCATGATCCTTTTCCCTCCAAGTGGTCACCCACTGCTCCCCCGAACCCTTTCTCTCCATTGATCACCCACTGCTCCCCATGACCATTTTCTGTCCAATTGAACACCTACTGCTCCCCACAACCAATTTCCCTTCAATTGGTCACCTCCCCTAACCCTGCATAACCCCCTTTCCCTCCCAGGCTCTATTACATCCCCCCCACCTTGTATATTGAGATGCTCTCCTTCACTATTGCAAGCCCCTCTGCATTCCACAATTCTTAACTTCACTCTAAACACATGCTGAGCATAATGTTTCCAACCATTTACAATCATGTCCAATCTTCAGTCAAAGCCATTATGAATCTAGAGTGTCAACTCCGAGATATGAAGCCTTAGGAATATCGTTTCAGTAAGTGAGCCTGTGTTTAGTGGCTACCTTACCTTAAATTTCTCTTTCCAAGCCTTTGTGCTCCTACTTTCTTGCACCTGGGCGTATTTCTGTTTGTCTATATATTGAATCACACCTCCAGGGGGTCTTTCAACCATTCTGATATTGAAAGTGAAGCATAAAATGTCTCAGGTAACTTGCCAGAAAAATTCTCACATACCTACACTGGAGATAAACCTAAAGGATAAGGCAATGTTGCTATACCTGCGCTGTACTGCAAATGTATACTATAGGAGAGAACTGATTGTGTAATATTATATCTTTGGGAAGGCTATGTGCCAGCAAGCAATCAAACATTATGAAAAGTGCAGTGAGAAACATTGCAGTGTCCGTAAAAAACTGCAGTTGACAGTATCTGGAAAGGTCTGAAGGAACTTTCCAAAGACACAAGTCTCTGAAATTTAATGAAAATGATAAGTGACAGCCTGTTATCTATTACGATGATCAGTGTCCCTCTTAGGTAACTTGTTGTGGTTGCCAGCATGAGTTTAATAATCTTTAACTTCTATTTTAAACATTCAGTAAGTCAGATATCATAGATAGATCATAGATCATAGCGTCCCTATAGTGTGGAAACAGGTCATTTGACCCAACAAGTGCATACTGACCCTCCGAAGAGTAACCCACCCAGACCCATTCCCCTACCCTATTACTCTACATTTACACCTGACTAATGCACCTAACCTACACATCCCTGAACACCATGGACAATGTAGCATGGCTAATTTACCTGACCTGCACATCTTTGGACTTTGGGAGGAAACCAGAGCACCCAGAGGAAATCCATGAGTTTCACTTGGATGAAGGTGAACCTCTGGAATTTATTCTACAGAAGGTTGTGGAGGCTGGGTCACTGAGAATGTACAAACTCCACATGGACAGTTGCCCAAGGTTGGAATCGAATCCAGGTCCCTGGTGCAAAAGGGGTCTTTGTTGAAATCAAGTTCATCTTTTTTTCTCCAGAGGGCTTTGTTTCCTGGGGCATAGTATTAAAGATAAGTCACTTGAATGAACACCCAAGTTGTCTTATTAGGTTGGCTGGGACTTTGCTATGAGAGACTGTGCAGTGATAGGATCAGAACTAAAGGCTGTTTCATTGGCTAATTTAGACTGAAACTGGTCATCAGAGTTTTGGGATGCTTTCCTCGCATTTTCTCTAAGTTGCATTCGTCCATATCTTGAAGAAAGCTAAACAAAGTAAAACCTTTCCAAACATTAACCACAAGTACGTAACTGATACAAAAACGGAAATTGCTGGAGAAACTCAACATGTCTGGCAGCATTGGTGGAGAGAGAATCAGGGAATCCATTGATGCTGTACATATCTATTCTTCTGAAGAGTTAACTCTGTTTCTCTTCACATATTTGAGAGTGTGGTGCTGGAAAAGTACAGCAGGTCAGGTAGCATCCGAGGAGCAGGAGAATTGACGTTTCAGGCAAAAGCCTTTTATTCCGGATGTTGCCTGACCTGCTGTGCTTTTCCAGCACCACACTCTCGACTCTGATCTCCAGCATCTGCAGCCCTCACTTTCTCCTAGTTGATTCTTTCCACATATGCTGAGATTCTCCGGGAATTTCAGTTTTTGATTCAAATCTTCGGCATCCACAGTTCTATGTTTTATTTTAGTATCTCACTGATATTTGCTTTCCATCTATTGCTTGATTTTGTATTGAACTTTTTGGTTTTAGGCTATCCCAAAACAGCTGTGATTTTCTATTCAAGATGGTGCAGTGGTGATTGATTCTCAGGTTTCTGCTGACTCCTAGTGTAAGGGCAGCCAGAGCTGCTATTTACTTCCACTCAGCTCCAGCTTGGCGTTGTGATTTGTGTGATTATTGTGCAAGGCAGAGAAAATGAGATTGGAACTGTAGCAGAAAATGTTCAATTGAAGTTGTTTCAATTGACGGATCATTTTGGTGTCGCACTGATGTAGAAAATGGGAACAAGAGTTGTCCATTCAACCCTTTGAGCCATCATTCAATAGGACCATGGCTGATCCTTTATCCCAATGCCATATTCCCACTTTTTTCTCCCAAACGCCATGGTGCTTTTAATATTGAAAATGCTGTCTTTCTCTTTTTGAATGTACTCAAGTGACTGTCATCCTAGTTAGGCCCATCTATTCTGTCTGGCCCCGTTAGAATCTGATATGTTTTAATCAGATCCCCTCTAAAACTTCCTTCTAAACTCTAATGAGTACAATGTCTCTCTCAGGCTTCAGGTATGAAGGAAGTGTCATTTCAGATTTGAAACATTAACACTGTTTTCCCCTCTGCACAGATGCTGCTATGTATCTCCAGCAGTTTCTTTTTTTTTGAGGTTTCCAGCATCCGCAATATTTCACTTTTATCGAAGGTTTAATTGGAGTGCAAATGTTTGGTGTACCCTCTGCCATGCAGTGCGCCGGTGAAAATATTCAAACACTCACTTGCTCATCTGCTGGTACATCAGGAGATACTTTCCCCACACCCTCACAGTGATGGAAGAAACATGAAAAAGCTTCTTGTTTGACTGGTGGTCCATCTCAAGCCTCTAACCTCTTTGATCCACTGCAATCTCCCTTGTCTTTATTGATACTGCTGTGTTAGTTGCTTGTCTTTTTCTCTTCTTCCTTGTGTTGTCTTTGTGTGAAAATGAAGCCTTGATCCTCTCTTTGCTACCCTTATCACATTCTTTCCTATAATCACAAATCTTAACTCCCTCAGCATTCCCTTCTAACAATGATCTACTGGCACTTGAAGTGTAAGTTTGATGTGACCACTCAATGTTTCTTAATTTAGGTTAATGATTTACAATCTGGTTTGTGGCAGCACAGTGACTTATTAAGTTAAAATGAGTGAATGAATGAGCTGGAGATATCAGTTCAAAACCCGCTGTCGTTGGGAAATTTAACTTTAGTTAATTGAATAAAGATCGGGAAATATTAAAAGAAGCTAATGTCAGTAACAGTGACCATGAACCTAATGAATTGTTGTAAAAATCCATCTCCTTCACTAATGTCTTTCAGAGAAAGACATTTGTTGTCCTTAAGGAGAAGCTGGAGATCAGAGCTGAAAATGTGTTGCTGGAAAAGCGCAGCAGGTCAGGCAGCATCCAAGGAGCAGGAGAATCGACGTTTCGGGCATAAGCCCTGTCCTTACCCAGTCTATCACTCCAATCCAAGTCACTCAGTTATGTTGTGAAGGCAACTCACCACTGCCTCCTCCAATGCAATTAGAGCTGGACAGTAAATGCTGGCCTTGACTATGTCACTGGAACCACTTGAATAAAAACAAATTGCCTTATTTCCTAATCTTTGATGGGGAGTTGCACAATGGAGTTTGGCTCATGCCCATGTTGTTGGATTGGAAACATGTGTTAATTATCTGGGGCAATGCATTCGGTTACGGATTGGTAGCCAGAGGATTCCTTTAACCCTCATACAACAGGGTTCTGATTTCCACTCTGTGACTAAGGGAGGCGGCAAAACAAAGGAAAAGCAAGAAAACGAAGCAAGGGAAACACTTCCTTTGCACTGTTCCAGGACACTTCACAGCAGGTGGTCACAGAGTGGCAGTGACCTCTCAGTGCCTTGGGACAAAGTATGAAGAGAAAAAAATCCAAACATGCACAAATGATTATCATTCTGTCCAAATGGCGGTTTCAGTATAGCTTCACAGTCCAGTTCACAAAGAATGTAGGGAAAATAAATGAAAATATTTGACCTTTGGACAGCCTTGAAACCTCAGCTGTTGGATCTGATTCCGACAGGCAAAACAATGAGATGTAAGTGGCTGTCTGTACAGTGATCAGTGCGGAAATAAAAAAGCAACAGGATCACATCCAACTTTCTGATACTTGACCAGAGTTCTATCAATCTTCTGTCAAATCGAAGGAACTCTCATGGAGATCATGCCCTGGGACGTTTGTTGACACTTGTTTAGCACCACAGAGCATGCAAATCGATCATTAGAATGGTGAAACACTTGTCTGAACGTTCCGATAAAAATAACATCCTGCAGATGCCGGAAATCTGAAACAAACACCGAGTCATGCTGCAGGAAAGTGGATGTGAGGAATGTCGGATCGGGCACAATCCTATTGAACGGTGGAGCAACATCGAGAGGCTGGATGATCTACACTTGTTCCTATTTCATGTGGTCTTACTGGACTTGAAATATGAACTCTGTCATCTCTCTCCATGTATGTTGTCAGATCCGCTGAGTTTCACCAGTACTCTGTGTTTATTTCAGAACACGAACGTTTCCTGATTCTGGAGCAGAGCTGGACAAAGTAGAATAATAAACAATTGTTGGGTGCTTCTGGCGACTTTTCAACTGCATCGTCAATTGGTAACGTTATTGCCTCTGAGCCACAAGGTTCATGTTCCAGCCTTGAAGGCCATGAATAAAACAAAGAACTGTCAGTCCAAACCAAAATCAGAAATAGCTGGGCAGACTCAGCAGGTCTGGCACCGTCTGTGGAGAGAAGACAGAGTCAATGTTTCGGGTCCAAAGGCCCTTTTTCAATTCTTGGGACCTGCTAAGGTCCAGCAATTTGTGTTTTCGACCGAGCATCCAGGGCTTGAATTGGCACACTGACATAGATATTTGAGGGAACATAGAACATAGAAAAATACAGCACAGTACAGGCCCTTTGGCCCTCGATGTTGCGCCGATCCAAGCCCACCTAACCTACACTAGCCCACTATCCTCCATATGCCTATCCAATGCCCGTTTAAATGCCCATAAAGAGGGAGAGTCCACCACTGCTACTGGCAGGGCATTCCATGAACTCAC
>NC_057718.1:95786642-95800848 GCF_004010195.1 Chiloscyllium plagiosum
AGTAGCCTACCATGGTGAACCTTATCAAACGCCTTACTAAAATCCATTTATACCACATCTACCGCTTTCCCCTCATCAACCTCCTTCGTCACCTTTTCAAAGAATTCAATAAGGTTTGTGAGGCATGACTTGCCCTTCACAAAACCATGCTGACTATCCTTGGTCACATTATTCCTATCCAGATGTTCATAAATCCTATCCCTTACAATTCTCTCTAAGACTTTGCCCACAACAGAAGTGAGACTCACCGGCCTATAGTTACTCGGGTTATCCCTACTCCCCTTCTTGAACAAGGAAAGCACATTTGCTATCCTCAGTCTACTGGCATTATTCCTGTAGACAACGAGGACATAAAAATCAAGGCCAATGGCTCTGCAATCTCCTCCCTTGCTTCCCAGAGAATCCTAGGATAAATGCCATCAGGCCCAGGGGACTTATCTATTTTCACCCTTTCCAGAACTTCCAACACCTCTTCCCTACATACCTCAAAGCCGTCCATTCTAATTAATTGTGACTCAATATTCACATCGGCAACAATGTCCTGTTCCTGAGTGAATACTGATGAAAAGTATTCATTCAGTGTCTCCCCAATCTCTTCAGCCTCCACACGCAACTTCCCACTACTATCCTTGACTGGACCTATTCCTACCCTAGTCATTCTTTTATTCCTGACATACCTATTGAAAGCTTTAGGGTTTTCCCTAATCCTACCAGCTAAGGACTTTTCATGTCCCCTCCTTGCTGCTCTTAGCTCTAATGTGGCATTATCAGAGAATCTAATCTAGATTCATGTTAAACTGCCCATAGTGTTCAGGGATGTGTAGGCTGGGTGCGTTAGTTAGGGGGAATGTAAAGTAATAGGGTAAGGGGAATGGGTCTGGATGGGTTACTCTTCGGATGGTCAATGTGGGCTTGTTGGGCCAAAGGGCCTGTTTCTACACTGTAGGGATTCTATACTATTCTATCAAACATACACACACACACAAAAACAGTTCAATAAACTTAGATATAAGCCAAGAACAGATGTAGGCCATTCAGCCCTTCAGGCCTGCTACATCATTCAATAAGGTCATGGCTGATCTGATTGTAACCTCAACTCTACATTCCTGTGGTGAAGGAAGGGAGGGTTGGGAAGATCAGAACCAGGGTTCAGAGTTTAAGGATAAGGAGTAAGTCATTTAGGACAGAGATGAGGAGAGATATCTTCACCCAAAGAGTGGTAAGCCTGTGAAATTCACTCCCAAAGAAAGTGGGTGAGGCCAAAACATTATGTGCTTTCAAGAAGGATGGCTAAAGAGATAAGCTCTTCTGCTTTTCTTTGAAACAATGTCAGGTTGGGAGTAGGGTAGTGTTGAGCTTGATAATCAGCCATGATCTTATTGAATGATGGAGCAGGCTTGAGATTTCGAATGGCCTACTCTTACCTTCTACGTTGCTGTATTTCCTGCATATTCCTGATAACCTTTAATCCCTTTAGTAATCTTTAGACAAAAACAGAAAGTGCTGGAGAAGCGCAACAAGTTCAGCAGCATCAATGGAGACAAAAACAGAGCTAACATTTCACACCCTCTGACTCATCCTTAGTGATACAATGGACAGATGTGACGTCATAGAATGCCTATAGTGTGGAAGCAGCCCATTTGCCCCTTCAAATCCACACTGAAACTCTGAAGAGCCTGTCCCTCCAACCCTCAATTTCCCATGGCAAAGCCACCTAACCTGCAAATCTTCGGACTGTGGGAGGAAACCAGAGCACCCAGAGGAAGTCCACGCAGATACAGGAAGAATGTGCAAACTCCACACAGTTGCCTGAGGCTGGAATTGAACCCAGATCCCTGGCACTATGAGGCAGCAGTGCCAACCACTGAGCCACTGTACCTCCTGGCTGAGGGATGGAGACTCTACCACAAGAATCTTTTGCCTAATCATAAAATATGCAGAGATCATAACCTCTGCCTTTGTCCTGTTTTTTGTTATTGTTACGACACGGGGTAAACCCTCCTACTTAATTTAAAACCAGCAACACAGAAAAGATTTATCCTGTGCAGCAGTCTGTAAAATGCAAGTGGCCAAGAACTATGTAAAGTAAAAATTAACAACTTTATTTCTTCAGCGAATAATTCACTAACCACTATTTATAACTCCTTCCTCTAACCTATCTTTTACCTTCCCTTCTATAATACCAGTCCGATAAAACTCCTAATTAAGATTCACAAAACAACACTTCTTATCTCAAAACCAGGTAACTGTAGGTTCTTGTCTTCAGATCTTCCTGTGTCGTCTTTTCCTTTGGTTAAGGATTTACAGGTTACTGATCAAAAAGGTGCCTTTTTGAGGGAGAGGTTTTTTCAAGTGATCTACATACTAGGTCGTGGCAGTTCTCCTCTCAAAAGTTCAATTTCCCTCCAGTCTTATACCCACAAAGCATCGGATAGTGTCCTTAGCTTTTAAGATTGTCAATATACTCACTTCAAACTGGATTGGAAATTGGTATTTTTTGGGGTATAATGTAAATGGATTGCTGAATTCGAATTCGTTTTTGTCTCCAGGCAATGAGCTAATTGAGTTGTTGGATCAAGTGTTACATTGTTACCTTATTGAGAACACTTGGTACTGTGTCCAGTAGTTCTGCTGCTTTTAACTCTCTTAAAGGTACACCCACATCTTCATAACATTACATATCACTTGCCTTCATGACTCATTGTTGGAGTCCTATTAATAAGATTTCCACCTCATCTAGCCACAACCGTTGTTTATTCATTCTATCCATGAACATTTTCTTTGGCTTTTGCACCAAACAATATTTGTTAGAATAAAACAAAAAACCATGGGCACTGGAGATCTGAAACAAAAACAGCAATTGCTGGCAAGACTTAGCAGGTCTGGAGGCATCTGTGGGAAGAGATCAGAGTTAATGTTTCAAGTCTCGTAACTCTTCATCAGAACAATGTTTGTTAGATGATATCTCTTGCTGTCTGCTCTATCAAGAACCTTCTGTTGGTTCATCCTGGCTCCTGAACTATCTTAAAGACTCTTAGGTTTCTATCCCTCATCAGTTCTGATGAAAGTTCATTGATCTAAAACTTGGTTCCTGGTCATAGATGTGCGGAATATTTCGAGCAAATCTCTTTGCTTTTATTTCAGTTTTCCAGCCACCACAGTACTTCACTTCCATGCTAACATTAAATTTATTTTATAAATGCTGATTATCTAGTTATTGTTAAATTGCAGTTTGTGGGGTTTACCAACCCACCTTCCACTCCTGGCACCTTCCCTTGCCGCCGCAAGAGATGTAAAACCTGCACCCACACCCCCCCCCACACCCCCCCCCCCCCCCACCCCACCTACGTCCAAGGCCCCACAGAATCATTTCACATCCAGCAGAGATTGTCCTGCACATCATCTACTGTGTCCATTGCTCTCGATGTGGTCTCCTGTACATTGGGAGACAGGATACTAACTCGCGGAATGTTTCAGGGAATATCTCTGGGACACACGCAACAACAAACCCCACTGCCCTGTGGCCAACCACTTCAACTCCCCCTCCCACTCTGCCAAGGACATACAGGTCCTGGGCCTTCTTCACCACCAAATCCTTGCCACCCGACGCCTGGAGGAAGACCGCCTTCGGACCCTCCAACCCAATGGCATCAACGTCAACTTCACCAGTTTCCTCATTTCCCCTCACCCTATCTTATCCCAGATCCAACCCTCCAACCCGGCACTGCCCTGTTAACTTGTCCTATCTGTCCATCTTCCTTCCCACCTATTCACTGCGCCGTCATCTCTGAGCTATCCATTTGCACCTATCTTCCGAGTTACCTTCCTCCACAACCCTCTTACTTATCTCTCAGCCCACTTCCCTCCCTCATATTCCTGATGAAGGGCTTATGCCCGAAACGTCGACTCTCCTGCTCCTTGGATGCTGCCTGATCGGCTGCTCTTTTCCAGCACCACACTTTTCGACTGTGTACATTGGTAGCCATGTTTCCAACGTTACAACAGTGGCTAAATTTCAAAAGTGCTTTGTGGGCCACAAAGTGCTTTAAAATCTCCAGTGCTTGTGAGAAATGTGACATAACTACATGTTTTCCTTTCTTTAGAGAATTGCCAGAGAGAAGCTGGTGTATGTGTCCAATAAGATATGGTGCATATGCAAATATTCTTCATTATCAGGAGAAAGCATCTGAGTAGCTTGATATGGATAACAAAACAAAAAGTTGGCAAGCTTCCTTTTTTTCCTCATTGAAATGTGGAGCACCAATTTCTCAGAGGTTTTCCAGGCCAGACGAACTTTGCAGATATGGGCTGCACCCCCAAGTCCCTAATAATGATTAAAATGAGTCCGTCTATGGGATTTGAGATGGAAGTTAAAGATATAATCAGTGTTCTGAAGACCTGACACACTTCTGGGTAACAGAGTAGAATTCCAGCTTTTCCAATCGCAATACACATTTGTGAGATTAAGTTCGTCCCTACAAAATGTTCTGTTTGTCAGTTTATGTTGTCATTAAAAAGTCGGAATGATTAAATTCTTTGGAAGAATTATTTAGCTTCAGTAATATTTGACTGATAGTGAAAGCAGTTTTAAATTTCAGTTTCCATTTTCACATTATTATCGCTGGGGAGATTCAGCACTGGAATGTGACTCAAACAAAGGTTAAAACCAAATCCAATCTGTTGTTTCCCACCGCAAGTCTCTGCTTTACCTGTTAGGAGTAAGTCAAGCAGTACTGCTCTTTCTTTGTCCATCATCAGCTTGTAATCACTACTTTTATTTTCTGTTGACATTGCCAGGTGGGCTATTCTTCTGTGTACAGGTTTGAGGCTTGTCTATCAGAGCAGCAGTGTTAGCCTCGAGCAGTTTCCATAAGCCCCTTCAAAAGGAAACATCTGAAGCACTTACAAGCCTGTTTCTGACAAAATTCCCTGTTCAAAGGTATTGAGAACCCACAAATCTAAGGGATTCGTTTGAAACCTAAAACAAGGGTGGTACAGTGCTCGTTTGCGGAATATTTTTTTTCTCTCCGACATGAGGCCCTCAGGAAAGACGTTTGTCTGATAACTTAGAATATCATTCTTCAGCTAAAACTGAAGCCTCAGAAGTTGGACAGAAACATTAAATGATCATATGATTTCCAAAATGATACGGATACTATGCAAAAGAGTGGAACATGAGATGTGAAGCAGAGAGGAGCAGGTGTAGTCAATCGCCATATGCTTTGCTTTAGGCAATAAAACTAAATCCATACTGGTGGACACTGTGTGTCCAAAATAAAAGTATGTTATAGGCACTTAATGAGGTTGGGATTACAGGAGATCGCCACTTTAATCAGGAACATATTGGGAATTGTTCTTCACTTTGATGCAGAGAAAATTAAAGGCAGAGTCTTTTTGCTAAGCCTATGTCAAAGATTTTTAAATCTAATAAAAAATAAATATATTGGACCACTGCATTTGTATTTAAAGGCACTTTAAATAAAACAATTCTGCAGTGTTTCAATGCCATATTGTGGTATTTAGATATTTTGCCTAAATATACATTTTTTTTAATTGATTGACTCTAAAACTGGCATATGACTTGTTGGACAAACAGGAAAAAATTATGTAATGATTACAAGATGAGGCAGAATGTCATAGCTTCATTTACAACAGGTTCTAATTCTGGTTTGAGAATATGTTAGATCACTTCAGATTTCCTCACAAATGTCCAAGTTGTTTGGAATGGGTTGCAAATGGTATTGTTGTTCTGCCATCCCATGTATGACACCAGATCCTCAGACACTGCATTCTGGAATTCGCTCTCTAAAACTCTTTTCTTTCTCAGTTTGTCTCCTCTAAGATGCTCCTGAAAATCTTTCTTGACTCAGCTTTTGGTCATCTGCATAAGATCTCCTCACCTGACTTGGTGTCAAATTTTGTTTGATAGTGTTTTAATGAATTCTGGATACTTTTAATGAATGAACTGGACACCACACTAATGTAAACTGATATGAAAGACTTCACTAAAATCTTCTTCACTCAAGTCCCAGTTTTATGTAATCTGACATCAATGGTGAGGCACAAAGCACATGGTGGCTCAGTGGTTAGCACTGCTGCCTCACAGCGTCAGGGACCCAGGTTTGATTCCAGCCTTGGGTAACTGTCTGTGTGGAGTTTGTATGTTCTCCCTGTGTCTGTGCTCCGGTTTCCTCCCACAGTCCAAAGATGTACAGGTTAGGTGAATTAACCATGCTAAATTGCCCATAGTGTTCAGGGATGTGTAAATTAGATGTTCTAGTCAAGGGCAAACCTAGGGTGTGGGAATGGGTCTGGGTAGGTTACCCTTCAGAGGGTCAGTGTGGACCTGTTGGGCCAAAGGGCCTGTTTCCATGCTGTAGGGATTCTATGAAACAACAGATGGTGCTTCTAGGAAATGGCAAGAAAAGGGTTACAAGGTGTTGGCACTATATAAATGCTGGTTCTTGTTGTAAGGTATTGTAGAATAGACTGCTATTTGTGGGTTAGTGTGCCACATAAAATTAGCTTTTTCTCAGTTAATTGTAAGACTGAGAAAAGACCTGTTTGCCAAGTGTGTAGTCACACATAATTCACATGATCCTTGAGTGTGAGGGAGGAATGGGCGAAGAGTCAGAGACCACCAAGAGGAGAGGTGGAAACTCATGGTTGGAAACTAAATCAGCTCAGATTCGAGGGAGGCAAAACTAGTAAAGGAAGTAAAGAAGTAGAAAGCAAAAATAGACAACAGATGAGGCACAAGCAAGCAGCAAATATAATTGGAATAAAGAATAATATTAAAAAAGCAGAAGTAAAGGCACTTGATTTGAATACATCTTGCATTCACAAAATGTCTATGATTTGTTTAAACAAATTGAGGTGAATGGGTTTTATTTGACTGTCATTTAGGAGACACAGTAAAGGGTGACCAGTATTGGAAACTGGATGTGCAAGGATGTTCAACATTTAGAGAGGATTTGCAAAGTGGCAAGGAAGGTGAGGGAGCATCCTCAATATGGGGTGGGAATGGTGCATTGCTGGAAGGTGAGGGAACATCCTCGATGAGGGGTGGGAATGGTGCATTGCTGGAAGGTGAGGGAGCATCCTCGATAAGGGGTGGGAATGGTGCATTGCTGGAAGGTGAGGGAGCATCCTCGATGAGGGGTGGGAATGGTGCATTGCTGGAAGGTGAGGGAGCATCCTCGATGAGGGGTGGGAATGGTGCATTGCTGGAAGGTGAGGGAGCATCCTCAATATGGAGTGGGTATGGTGCATTGCTGGAAGGTGAGGGAGCATCCTCGATGAGGGGTGGGAATGGTGCATTGCTGGAAGGTGAGGGAACATCCTCGATGAGGGGTGGGAATGGTGCATTGCTGGAAGGTGAGGGAACATCCTCGATGAGGGGTGGGAATGGTGCATTGCTGGAAGGTGAGGGAACATCCTCGATGAGGGGTGGGAATGGTGCATTGCTGGAAGGTGAGGGAACATCCTCGATGAGGGGTGGGAATGGTGCATTGCTGGAAGGTGAGGGAACATCCTCGATGAGGGGTGGGAATGGTGCATTGCTGGAAGGTGAGGGAACATCCTCGATGAGGGGTGGGAATGGTGCATTGCTGGAAGGTGAGGGAACATCCTCGATGAGGGGTGGGAATGGTGCATTGCTGGAAGGTGAGGGAACATCCTCGATGAGGGGTGGGAATGGTGCATTGCTGGAAGGTGAGGGAACATCCTCGATGAGGGGTGGGAATGGTGCATTGCTGGAAGGTGAGGGAACATCCTCGATGAGGGGTGGGAATGGTGCATTGCTGGAAGGTGAGGGAACATCCTCGATGAGGGGTGGGAATGGTGCATTGCTGGAAGGTGAGGGAACATCCTCGATGAGGGGTGGGAATGGTGCATTGCTGGAAGGTGAGGGAACATCCTCGATGAGGGGTGGGAATGGTGCATTGCTGGAAGGTGAGGGAACATCCTCGATGAGGGGTGGGAATGGTGCATTGCTGGAAGGTGAGGGAGCATCCTCAATATGGGGTGGGTATGGTGCATTGCTGGAAGGTGAGGGAGCATCCTCGATAAGGGGTGGGAATGGTGCATTGCTGGAAGGTGAGGGAGCATCCTCGATGAGGGGTGGGAATGGTCTATCGCTGACAATGTGCAACTGAATGATCATGATGTAGAGAATCAGTTCAGGTAGAGATAAGGGACATTGAGGAACCTTAAACAAGGTTGAAGTTGTTTATAGGTCACCAAACAGTAGTGGTAATATTATACATAATTTTAATCAAGAAATTAGTTCTGAATGTATTATGGGCAATATGGTAATAATGGGCAACTGCAAGTAACTCAGAGACTAGATTAACCAAATCAAAACAAATGATGTAGAGGATGAATCCCTGGAATGTGTATGAGATGGATTTCTGGAGCAGTAAGTTAAGAAGCCAACTAGGGATTGGGCTCTTTTGGATTTAGTGTTATGTAATGAGAGAGGGCTAATTGATAATTATGCTCTAAAGGAGCCTTTGTGAAATAGTGACAATAATTTATTAGAATCTTTTACTAAGTTTGAATGCCGTTTAGTTTTTTGGAGAACAATGACATTGAGAGATATGGACACAGTGTGGGAAGGTGACATTGATGTGGATGATCGGTCATAACCCAATTGAAAAATAGAGCAGGTCTAATAGTCATGATCTGGAATTTCACTGCCAACAAAATTACAACGTTCAAAAAGTTGCCTATATGAATAGGAAGGGTTTGGAGGAATATGGTCCAAATGCTGGCAAATGGGACTAGATTAATTTTGGATATCTGGTTGGCATGGACGAGTTGGACCGAAAGATATGTTTCCCTGCTGTATATCTCTATGATTCTAAGTCCTGGTGGAGAACGAAAACAAAAGTTGCTGGAGAAACTCAGCAGATCTAGCAGCATCTACAGTCAGAGAAAAACAGAGTTAATCTTTCAAGACTAGTGATCCATCTTCCGAAGCCCTGGTGTGGGACTCAAAGCCAGAGCTTCCGATCGAGAGGAAGGACGCTACCACTGTGCAGCAACACCTCTGGCATGCTACTCACATTTTATGATAATGCAAGTTTAACATTTGAAACTAATCTCAGCACAGAAAGTCCTCAACAATTAAAAACAACTTTGTCACCATCTCACCCTAACTGCAATATTATCACACTGACAAACGATGCTGCGATAATTCTATCACTGGCTTTTAATAGTGTGGCCTTAGTTTCTATAAAAAGGCGTGTGAAATTATAAGTGACCACCATGATGATGGTAGGATTGAATAGAATCAAAAGACATCAAAGTTATAATAATCTGATTGAAATAACATTCAAAGAACCTTGTGAAGATTAAAGCTTAAAATTAGATTGTGTTTTAGGATATGAAGATTTGATGCATTTATAAAACATTCCTCTGCTTTTTAGTTGAACAGAGATATTGTCCTATTAAATAAGCCAGTGGCTCAGTTAAATGTTGGATGAAAAAATGTACAAACCTCCCACAACTCCAACCTTGAACCTCCCCAGTCAGGTCGCTTCCACAGCACTGAATTGACCCTAATTAAGCTCCTAAGTAACACTCACTATAAATGTAATCATTCTGTGTGATCTATTCCCGTCTTTCTTGACCTCTGTGCAATCTTTGACCTACTCCCCACCATTGTCCTTTATTTTATTCCATTCTTACCTAAATGACTTTCGACTGGACATTTCCAACAATGGCTTCTCTTGCGCCCATGCCATTACTTCTGAGACCCTCAAGGATCGATCATTGCCACTAACCCACCCCTACTTTAACAACATGCCCATTTCAGTGCCATCTTCTCAAAGCATTTGACTGGTTCCTATAGGCTTACTGATGGCACCCTGATCTATCTGTTCAACATGTGTACTGACCCCTTCACTATCTCCTTATTTTGAAAGTTAAAAATCGCACAACACCAGGTTATAGTCCATCAGGTTTAATTGGAAGTACTAGCTTTCAGAGTGCCGCTCCTACAACCACCTGATGAAGGAGCGCCGCTCCGAAAGCTAGTGTGCTTCCAATTAAACCTATTGGACTATAACCTGGTGTTGTGTGATTTTTAACTTTGTACACCCCAGTCCAAATCATCCTTATTTTCAAACTTTGTCATAGAGTCATAGAGATGTACAGCATGGAAACAGACCCTTCGGTCCAACCTGTCCATGCCTCTCACCCTAAAACTATGCCCTCTAGTTCTAGACTCCCTGACCCCAGGGAAAAGACTTTGTCTATTTATCCTATCTATGCCCCTCATAATTTTGTAAACCTCTAGAAGGTCACCCCTCAGTTTCCGACACTCCAGGGAAAACAGCCCCAGCCTGTTCAGCCTCTCCCTGTAACTCAGATTCTCCAACCCTGGCAGCATCCATGTAAATTTTTTCTGAACCCTTTCAAGTTTCACAACATCTTTCCGATAGGAAGGAGACCAGAATTGCACACAATATTCCAACAGCGGGCTAACCAATGTCCTGTACAGCCGCAACATGACCTCCCAACACCTGTACTCAATATTCTGACCAATAAAGGAAAGCATACCAAATGCCTTCTTCACTATCCTATTTACCTGCGACTCCACTTTCAAGGGGCTATGAACCTGCATTCCAAGGTCTCTTTGTTCAGCAACACTCCCTAGGACCTTACCATTAAGTGTATAAGTCCTGCTAAGTGTCTGACATCCAGTCTTCTCTGTGTCATGCTTTTCGGCAGGTAAACATTGGTAAGATCAAAGCCACTGATGGTAATTTAAACTCAAAAAGACAGATGTGTTTGGGTCAAGTGGGATGCTAAAATGTGAAAGTTTCAAACCCAACTATAATTTGCCTGATATAGAAACATTTTTTACCTTAATTGAGGTAGTGTGGAAGCTGAGACAAGGATAATGGAAGGAAACAAATCTACTCCCAGGAGATGATTGGGTCATTTACACTTATTGAAGCTGTCTGATAGTTGTAATATCTTCCAAGTTTGAGCCTGACCATGTTGGCTTCCCAGGTCTTGGGAAACTAGGCATTTGATAAGAGATAGTGACTGTCTTTTCAGAAAACAAACACACCCTTTTAGCATGGCTTGTGGTGCAAGAGTAACAGGATTTTTGGATTGCATTTAACAGCTATTTTAAAATCCATCAAATGGGACTGGGAACACATCATCCTCAATCTTGAGGAAATGCCTAAGCAGAAGAGGGGAAAAAGAAGATGACATCAGTAGATGTGGTCAGAAGTCACGTGACACCAGGTTATAGTCCAACAGGTTTATTTGAAATCACAAGCTTTCGGAGTGCTGCACCTGACAATGGAGCAACACTCCAAAAACCTGTGATTTCAAATGAACCTGTTGGACTATACCCTGGTGTCACGTGACTTCTGACTTTGTCCACCCCAGTCCAACACTGGCACCTTCACACTGTCTATGGACATAAAGACAAGAAAGTTTAAGGCAGAGAAAAGAGAGATTAGCAAGTTAATGGTACAACAGGACTCAGTTCTCAGTTTTTTTTTAGGTTTTGTTGTACAGGGCAGGAGAGATGTTTCAAAAATACCACAGATCAACACAGGATTCAAATCTTGTGGACACTGGGCTTTATAAAGAGTTGAAATCCTTCTGGGGAAATAAAGCATTCAACATAAGATAGGGAACTGACCTCCTATTGCTTTTGCAACTCAGCAGATGTGGGAGCTTCAACCATGTCGAAGAGATAGTCAAATAAAAGCGATGAACAGAGAGCATCTGTTGAGAATGATGGAGCATCAGAAATGAGAGATGGCAACTTTTGGTTAAACAAAAGTGATGTGAAGAAACTGTATTCATTTTTATTGTCTCAAAGAAAAGAGAAATCAAACTAAAATGCTGAACTCCAGAGAACTCAAGACATTGAGAACCGAGTGCTGGTGATCTGAACAAAAGATTAGATCTTCAGAAAAGGAAGATACAATTTGATGATCAATGGGAAATGTTGTCAGCACAAGGAACAAAACAAAACATTTTTGAATCAACGAGTTAACATAAAAAAGAGTTAGAGGATGAGTTACCAAATCTTTGTGGGTTTAAGAGTAAAACTGACCCTTGTGCATTGTTCTGGTAGGTACTCATATGATGTTAATTAATTTGAAGTATGCTCTATTATTAGCATTGGATCCCACTGTGAGTTCTGCTCGGAAGGAACATTGCAATCTACTATGCGTTTCTGCTCTCGAGTAAAGAAATGTGTTCCCTTGCAGTATCAATGTGACTTTAAGCTTCTGTTCCAAGGCATGAATGTATGTCTTCATTATGGAGAAGATTTGATTGGTAGTTCAGTGTGTTCTACAGAAAATAGCAATCAATAAGTGACTTATTTCTCTACAATGAGCAAATTATTGGTGGAAGATTGACAGCTTTGTCCTTGCTGATACGGGATTTTGGAACCATGCTTGTGACATCCTTACGGAACCATCCTTATTACCGAGCTTATAATTTCCTGTTGATATTGTCACATTTCAAATATTGCTCACATGAGACGTCTGGTCTTATTGTGCTGTAAGTGGCCAATTTACTCTTTTGACACTTGGAAAAGTTTATCAGTTTACTTCCAGTTTCCACCCTGCTCTCAATTGCACTATTTCTGGGTCCACCCTTCCCTTCCTTGACGTTTCTGTTTCCATTTCTGGGGATAGACTGGCCACTAATACCTACCGTCAACGAACCGACTCCCACGGTTACCTGGACTATACATACTGACAGGTGGAAGTGGATACTGCAGATGCTGGAGAACAGAGTCAAGATTAGAGTGGTGCTGGAAAAGCACAGCAGGTCAAGCAGCATCCGAGGAGCAGGAAAAATCGACGTTTCAGGCAAAAGCAAGTTATTGGTACAACAGGACTCAGTTCTCAGTTTTTTTCTTTTTCTTAGGTTTTGTTCCACAGTGCAGGAGAGATGTTTCAAAAATACCACAGATCGACACAGGATTCAAATCTTGATGACATTGGGCTTTATATAGAGTTGAAATCGTTCTGGAGAAAAAAAGTATTCGGCTCAAGAAATGTGCCTGAAACGTCGATTTTTCCTGCTCCTCGGATGCTGCCTGACCTGTTGTGCTTTTCCAGCACCACTCCCATCTATACATCCTGATATTCCACCTTGTGGAGAGACTTCACTCCATTCTCCCAATTTCTCCATCTCCACTGCATCTGATCCGATGATGCTGGCTTCTTGTTTGATTATTGATAGTCATCTGAATTTATAAATCATTTTCTTGCTTTAAAAGAATACTGCTTGGATTTTGATCTCCTTGGACTACACTCGTTTTGGTGTCTTGTGGTATTTTTCACCCGTTAAATTTGTTGTTGCGTCTTTGTTATTTTAAAGAGTGCTGTTGCAGTACTAAAACTAAGCTGTTAAAGTTTCTGATGCTTAAATGCTGTTTTCAATGTAATGACCTAGAGACAGGCAGCTGAACCAAACCAGTCGTTTTACCTCTACAATCACAACAATGTAAAATTTAAACCTGCAAAGATCCTCAAACTTGATATGAGTGCTTCTGTGCAAATCCCAGACTCTGTGAATAATCATTTCTAGACACCGGTTTGTAGGTTAAACAAAAGGGGGCCTCTGAAATGTCCACCTTTTTCCTCAACCAGGGATTCTCCACCACTGTGGCTAACATGGTCCTCAGCTGGGTCTGACCCATCTCCTGTGTTTCAGCCCTCACCCCTTCTCTTCCCTTCTATAACAGCAATAGGATTGCCCTCATCCTCACTTACCAACCCACCAGCATCCACATCCAAAAGACCATTAGCTGCCATTTCTGTTACCTCTAGCAGGTGCCACCCCCAGACACACATTCCCACATATTCCTTTCCCCTCACTCGTCAGCCTTCACCAGGGACCATTCCCTCTGGGATATCCTGGTTCACTCCTCCTCCACTCCCAACCCACAGCACCTTCCCATGTAACCACAGAAGGTGTAACACTTGACCATTTACCTCCTCCCTCCTCACTATCCAAGGGCCCAAAACACCTTCCAGGTGAAGCAGCACTTCACTCAATCTCATCTACTGCATTCGCTGCTCACAATGTGGTCTCCACTACACTGGGGAAACAAAATGCAAACTGGATAAATGCTTTGCAGAACACTTGCATACTTTCTGCAAAAATGACCCTGTTACCAGTCACTTCAACACACTGCCGTATTCCCTGG
>NC_057718.1:95801348-95811869 GCF_004010195.1 Chiloscyllium plagiosum
ATACACGTGAAATGAAAATCTTGCAGATTTTCTCCACAGATTATATGTAAGACCTGCTGGCACCTCAGTACCTACTGTGGAGAACTGTGTGACCCAAGGGTAGGGAGTCATATTGATTGAATCTTTCCTTGTTGAGAAATGTACCAAATGGAGATACTTAGTGGGAGCTGGCATCACAAACTGATCATGCAACAAGTGCTGCTATCTTTGGGAATGGGCTCATGGGTGATATGTGGCGAGAGGGGAGCTTTTTGAGGTTATAGAGCTTTATGGTTCACCCCATGATAATGAAGCACATTGGAGCACTGCCAACTGAACACTCTGCATGACTGGAGATTGAGGAACTCTTCATGATGTTAGGCCCATCCTAGTTAATGCTTGGACATCAACTGGGGTCTTTTCGTCACCAATCTCCTGTGAGTTGGGTGACAGTTCAAATGCAGACATTTTTCTTACTACACCTGTAAGACCTATCCTGAGGTATGTACACAAAAGAAAAGCATGAAAGAAGGGAGGTTTTCCAAAGGGTTAATAGTAATGGCTGGCACCCAGAAAGGGCAAACAAAGGGAACACTGTCTCCTTCCTTCCGAGAGATGGGCCTCATTTATTCTCAGTGCATGCTGTCTTGGTGGTTAGAAATGTATAGACCACAACGTGTACTAGCACCAATTCTTCACACATTAATAGAAGGTTGAATGTATTTTTAACTCCATTACTCATCATGAACACACACACAAAAAATACACACTGTTATATTGTTGTCCATGACCATTTACTGTACCCCAGCAAAATAAAGTAAAAAGCGCTGCACTTAGCTCATTTTGCTTTGAGGGCTTATGGGTGAGCCCTCGTTCTCACATGCTCCTTAACAGCATCTATTCTCCGATCTGCAGTGTCATATTGATGAAAGCAGTAAAGCAGTTTGTGTAAAATTGGTGCCTGGTTTAGCGTGTTTGTATGTGCTTGTGTGTTTGAGTGAAATCCGATGCCAACAGAAGTGTGTCAGGGTAATTAGACTGAAGGCTGAATGGGGCACAGTGACAATATAGATTCAGTGTGATTTAATGCAATCCACTTTGCATCCTGACTGCCGATTTTCAAGGCAACCATGGCTGTGTTAAGGTGAAAGTACGTCCGTGTTAAAGAGAGCTGTAAAAACAACCTGCAATAATGAAATAACCAATGTGTCTGTCCTTACACAATTATCTTTTTCATTTAAATACACTGAAGATTCTTCTAAGTGCAACTTTCACCGTCCATTATCTCCTGAAAGCATTGATTCAAACGTGGATTAGGATTCTGTGGCTGCCAAACCTTCCTTGACATCTCACCTAATATTTCACGTGGAGTGGGAGAGAGCAGGGCAGATTGTGCCTTTGTGTAAAAATGATGATGGAAAACAGCAGCGTGCTTTAAATTTACACTGAATTCAGAATGTCTCCTAATTTTGCATTATTGAATTAGGTTTATTGTCACATGTATTCACATGAGTACAAGTCGCCACTTACAGTGCCATCTTAGGTGCAAGGGTATCTAGATACAGAACCTGCACACATGGAGATATTTCATTTGACAGGAGCTGAACCAATATCTGCTTCCTTTAGTGAGGTCATTGAACAGTGGTCAGATTGGGAACCTTCAAGTAGTGAACCCAAAGGAGCTAAAGTCAGTTATAGAGTTCCTACTTCCAGCCAGCTGTAGTCAGTGCAGACTGAGACTGATAACTGGTCCTTATCTCTCAAGGAACTTGACTTTGTCTAGTCCAGCAATGGTGTGTATATGTCAAATATACTTGTGAAATAGCAGTAGCCATTAGAACTGTATACCACAACACCTGCTTTTGCTTATCGAGACATTGACATAACGCTGTTTACATTGAGATGCAGTGCCCAGAGGCAATCTGCAAAGCATTAGATTAATGTAGCTGTCCCAGTTACACTTAATGCCCCCGTGGATTTGTGCCACATTAAAATCACGAGTTATTTTGTTTTTTTGGCCATGCGGAATTGTATACGTTGCAATTTATAATTTGACCAAAATTTAACTCGGAAAAGCTGTGTCCCTCTGGGGTTTGTCACCAAGACGTTTTGTCATGTGTCTGAATTTGTGTGACATGGACAGAGATGGAGAGGTGGTGAGGTTCAGGGAATGGGTTCCAAAGATTGGAGTACGGACAAATCAATGCAGGGCTGTCAATGATGGAGCAATTAAAATTGAAGATGTACAAGAGGCCAGATTTGAGGAGTGTACAGATCTCAGAGGGAAGTACAGCTGAGGAGATGTCCAGAGGTGGGATAGGTGTTTCCTTGTTTGTCAGCCTTCTCCTAGGCGACAGCTAATTACCATCATACCAATTCCCGAGGCAGATTGATGTCTGGGACACTGCTACTGTCCTGACCAAAGCTTCGGGCAACTGTCTGTGTGGAGTTTGCACATTCTCCACATGTCTGTGTGGGTTTCCTCCGGGTGCTCCGGTTTCCTCCCACAGTCCAAAGATGTGCAGGTCAGGTGAATTGGCCATGCTAAATTGCCCATAGTGTTAGGTGCATTAGTCAGGGAAAATGTAGGGGAATGGGTCTGGGTGGGTTGCTCTTTGGAGGGTCGGTGTGGACTTGTTGGGCCGAAGGGTCTGTTTCCACACTGTAGGTAATCTAATCTAATCTAAAACAGATATTAGAGAAGGTAAGACTTCCATTTATATAGTGCTTTAGACCACAATAGGAAATTGCTTTCTCATCAAGCAAATCATGCTCTACTATTGGGAAAATACAAAATCCTTTGACCCTCATTTCTTTTTAATATTTATTCATGGGATGCAGGCATCGCTGGCTAGCCTATGCTCATTGTCATAAAGTCATAGAGTCATACAGCATGAAAACAGACTCTTTGGTCCAATCAGTCCATGCTAAACATAATCCTGAACTCAATTAGTTCCACCTCCCTGCTCCTGGCCTATATGTCTTTAAACCTTTCCTATGTACTTACCTAATTGTCTTTTAAGCATTGTAACTGTGCCCAAGGCCATCTCTTTCTCAGGGAGTTCATTCCACATGTCAACCCCTCTCTGTGTCAAATGTTTACCCTTCACGTCCATCCCAAAGGAGCTGTAGCTCGAAGGGACTTGAACGTCAATCCTTTCTTTGCCTGCACCTTGAAGGATAAGGAACCACCATGGTGTTCCTCTTTGTTCCGTAACTGTTGCCATATTGTTGATTTTGATTACGTTTGGGGGCAATATCAGACACTCAGCATTGGCCCCCAGCAGGCGACACTCCTGGTCTACTCTACATGAGCTGCTTGTGGCCAGCACTGGGAGAGGAAACTGGTGCCATGATCTCAGTGCTACTTGTTCACCTGTTTTCCACAATGTCCAATGTATTTTGCAGGAAGGGCTTTTCGAGTTGCTTTAACTTCTGACGCACTTATCCTTTGATGGAAAACAAAATTGGAATTTGAACTTTTCCACCAGCACGTCTCCAAACATGAGTCTTTTAACTTGGGTTTGATTCCCAGTTGCAAAATTCATTCCTCTTTGCCCTGTTCCTTGACATATTTTTGCTTTACTGACTTCTTGACAGGTTTCCTGATGAACTTTTTGGCAACCACGGCCGCACTCTTTTACTCTGCCACAGTTGCTGTCATTTGGGTGCATGTATCATTGTAATTGGTTGACTTGTGAGCTGATTTGTGAGATGGAACTGAACCACAGGTTTCAATAGCAGGCTTATTGCGCACATGTCAGCCCACATTGTGATTTGCCAGCTGTTTGTAACGCTGATGTCTTATCCCAAGCATCGCAGACGGCACCGTGGTTGGCATGGAAACAGATGCTGTTATGACATGATGTTTGGTTTTTAACCCAGGAACGTCTACTTCCCCACTATTTGCTGTATGCATCTTTCAAGCTGATATTTTAATGCTGAACGATGACTTCTTGTATGCATGTTATTCCCAGTAGGGACGCTTTTAAATAAGTGAAGAACATTTTTTTAACCTTAAGAAGTGTAGACTTAAGTCATTTTTGTGCTATTGCAAAGGTAGCCAAAAAGGCGCACTGAAATTATTGAATTCTGACTTTCAGGTCTGCATGTTCAAACATTTACTGCAGGGGGTGCTCAATGATACAATAATTCACTGGGCCCTGTCCACTTTTGTCAGGTTGCTATCTTTGGCTGTTATTTGATGCATGGAACTGAGATTCAATACAGCCACGGAGATGAAGGTCTGTTTGCAAGTAAATGTTGATTTCATGGCAATTTCAAGACTATTTCACACTCTAAGTGATGAAATGGGAGGAAAATATCACACTCGAGGAACAGAGCCAAGGCCACACATTGGTCCCTCCAGGGAATGAGCATAATGACTAAATCTTCTGAATGCGTCAAGGCAGTCAATGCATCTGGAGACTCAGCCTTAGCAGGCTTGTCTTGCTGGAGCTGTGCTTAATAACAGCAGCTGATTTTGACAGATCCTCAGCAATTCCCTCTCCAGCCACCTGTGCCTGTTAAGCTTATGGGCACTGCTCACGTCTGAGCAACCGAGTCCTTCTGTGACAGTATGCATAATCTTCTGGCACTCAGTGTCAGTGTGAATAATGGTCAGTTGGGTGAGGTACGTGAAGGCTGCCAGAAGCCGGGGAGCTATAGCTCAGCAAGGAATCGAGGCGTTCAGAAGGCGAGAGAGAGAGAGAGAAGAAAAATTGGCAGAGAAAACAAATCAGGTCTACCTCTCCTTGTCGTTTCTTCACTGTAATGCTGAGTTGCTCGACTGATGTTTTGCAGCTGGGTGAGAATCTCTGGCAATCTGTCTGGTTAATCATATAAGAATTTCAAATACCTGACAACATAATTGGTTCTGATCTGCCTGGCATTTGATGGCTTTGAGAGTTAGCTGTTACTTCAAATGCACCTGTTCATTCTGTTGCATTGAGTAAGGCTGTCACATTATTGGGTCATGAAGCCACAGATGTTCAAACCTGATGGATCAATAAATGGTAATCGATTGAATATACATTGCACCTAATAGGGAATCACCTTTGGAAGGGAGAGCTTATGAGTTTATCAGTTATGTTTTGCAAACTAAACTAGTGACTTTTCTGCATATTATGCACAAGCAGAATTCTTGTCCAAGCATCAGGTGGTTGCTACATACTATCAGAGGCCTACTTTAATGCAGAGTCATTGAAAATTAGCAGAGGACAAAGTAATAAAATTAAAAAGGTTAATTGAAACATCGCTATTACTTAGTAGATACATCAGTTGCCTTCACAATTGATGTCTGTGCTAACGGTGTGTTTTGGTGAAACATGTACTGGCACCATAGTGACAAACTGCTCCTTTGGGTGCTACTGTCCTCATGAAGCATCCTTGCTTAGTTGATTGTTACTTGTGGAATAAACATGTGAATCTAAACACAGTCAATGACTGAAAATTCGTGGAAATCCCAACTACAATGGAAAACTAATTTCCGCCAAAACTCTTTGGCCAAAGTTCACTACACTCCAAATGGAAGGGAACCTATATTATGCTCCCACTATGCCTGTAGCTCTCAGAAGTGTAGCAGAGGCTCTGGACTATTTCCCCATAATGGCAGAGAAATAGCGACACAGTTTTAGGTGCAACCTACTGCATTTTGTCTATTATTGGAATTGGATTCACTCCTCATTAGTACTGAAATTCAAAGAGAATTACTGCCTAATGCAGGAAGTGGAGCAATTTGAATGTATGCAAGTACTTTTAACAGCAACGGTGGTAGCCCATTGATACATTTACTAGCTTAGTACGTCAGATGCTTGGACTACCACGCTGGAGCTGTAAGTGCAAATGCTAACTCATGTGCTTCAGGTGAGGAAATCTGCTGTGACTATTTGGTCTGGCCTACCTGTGACTCCAGGCCGACAGCCACAGAACTCACACTAAGTGGGCCTTTGAAAGACTTTGGCAAACTACTCAGCTCTACCAAATCTACAGATAAAACCAACAAAAGTACTGTAGCTTTTCCTCAATTGGTACGTATCACAAAATCCATCTTTTGTCCGCATGGTATATATTGTGATCATGCTCATGGAATCATCTGGGATACCTCTGTTAGACTCACTGCCACTGACCCTTCTAATTAGTATCAGTGTAAATTATTGATACCTAATGGGAAAGGATGTCCACATGAAGTCTTTGGCAGAAGAAAGGTTCAACCTTGATAAACACTAAGGTTATACTCAATAGTATTTAATAGCTAGTTAGATTAAATCTGAGATACAGATGGTCTCCTGTAAGATACAGGCTTGAACTTAAAGGTACACATTACTATTAGAGATGTGGACTTGGCACTACAATGATAACTGGAACACTTTCAGGTTTGAATTGCCTTATAAAATATAAACCACATTCTTAAAGCAACTGGACCGGCCAATAAATGTTGACCTTTCCAGACATGATCACACCAGGAGCAAAAGAAAAACCGTCTTATTTTTAAATAATACCTTTAATACAATAAAATGTCCCAAGGTATTTCACAAAGGTATTATAAAGAAGAAAATGGCACCAAGCAGTTATTAGGTCAGATGACTAAAGACTTGGTCAAAGGGTTTTAAGAGTGTTCAAAGCAGCAATGCAAGGTGATGAGTTTAAGAAGGAATTCAAATGCTTAAGGCCTAAGGGCAACTGATGTCATCACCATTGATGGTGACGGCCAAAAAGGCCAGAATTAGGGAAGTGCAGGTATCTTGATTGTGGGGCAGGAGGAGCATTTAGGGATAGGGAATGGCAGAGCCAAGGTGGGATTTGGAAGCCAGAATGAGGGTTTGAAAATTGACTGTCTACCCCTTGCTGCTGTCAAGTGGCGTGCAAAACATTTCTTAAGGTTGAGTCTGCATGAAATACATTTGTCTGACCTTTCTAACTGCAGCTACGTGAGGAGAAAGAAAGGATATTGGAGACCAGAGTCTAAAAGTGTGGCGCTGGAAAAGCACAGCAGGTCGGGCAGCATCCGAGGAGCAGGAGAATCGATGTTTCGGGCATAAGATCTTCATCAGGAATGTCACCTTCCCAACGAAGGACTTATGCTTGAAATGTCGATTCTCCTGCTCCTCGGATGTTGCCCGACCTGCTGTGCTTTTCCAGCACCACACTTTTAGATTCTGCAGCGACAGACATGAGGTTGTTTTAAGAGAAGTTACTTGGGGAGTTTGAAGTCAACTGGTCTGTGCCATCTTCTACGCAACTGGCTTTCTCGTAGCTCAATGTGCATACAAATGGAACCTGCGTGTCCAAGCTGTGTGCATGTAAACCTATCCGTCAACCGATGGAGATGCTGGGATCGGTTTGGAAGACTGATTTGAGTGTTCAGTCTGTGAAGTGAGAAACAGTGCAACATCCAAAATGCCCCATTCTCCCTTGGGAAGTTTGGCTAAAATTGGGGTTTTGTTTGAATCAGTAAAAATTGATGTTGCCAGATGTTGGAGCTCCTGAATTAGAGGGCTAGGTTGAACAGCCTGAGGTTTTTTTTACCCCTGGAGTGTCAGAGACTGAAGGGTGATCTTATAGAGGGTTATAAAATCATGGGGTGCACAGATAGAATGAATTTTCAAGGTCTTTTCTCTAGGGTAGGGGAGTCCAAAATTAGAGCGCATAGGTTTAAGATGACGGCGAATGATTTAAAAGGGACCTAAGGGGCATTTTTTTTTCACACAGAGGGTGGTAGTGTATGGAGCGAACTCTCAAAAGAGGTGACGGAGGTGGGTACAATGAAATGGATGGGCACATGAATAGGAAGGGTTTAGAGGGACTTGGACCAAACGCTGGCCAGTTGGATTAGGTCAGATTGGAATGTTCGGCCTGCATGGACAAGTTGGATTGAAGGGTCTGTTCCCATGCTGTATGACTATATGATTCTATAAGGAATTCTTGCTAGCATATTGATAGCTCCAGTAGTAATCAACTGATACATTAATGCAATTCTGCTATTTCAGTCAAGGGTATAAACTGCAAAACTCCCTTTCCAAATATTGGAGAGAGCAGTAGGGTGAGTTCACTTGATCCCTTTTCTCACCCTGTTTGCATGAGAGCCACCAGTTAATTTCGGCATGGACTTCAAAGCGATTTGAAGTTAATTGTGACTGTTTTAAGTTTGTTAGCAGAGAAGAATGTCAGAGTGCAGATTTAATGCAGTGCTGTAGTAGAGTGATACAGTTCTTGACCACATAATTGCCATAGCAACAGCTCACCCAAGAAGGCATGACAATCCTACGCAGGCTACTACTTCCAAATGTAGCACAGCTGAGCAATCCTTCCTTGTAATTACTGTGCTCTCAGAGCAAACAAAACTGGCATTGTAGTGAGGAACGCATGATAAAGTGTATTTCTGTTGTGAGGACATGAATAACCAAACCACTGAAACGTTTGACTTGCATATGAGGTTGCATCGATATAATGGTGGGTCAGAACCTCAAACACCAACAGACATTTTTAACTCTTAGTTTCAAAACAGGATTTTTAAAAGAGGATAGCTACAATGACAAAATAACTGCGGGTGTGGAGTCATAGGGATGTACAGCAACAGAAATAGACCCTTCAGTCCAACCTGTCCATGCTGACCAGGTATTCGAAATTAATCTACTCCTATTTGCCAGCATTTTGATCCATATCCCTCTCAACACTTCCTCTTCATATACCCATCCAGATGCCTTTAAATGTTGTAATTGTACCAGCCTCCACCACTTCCTCTGACAGCTTATTCCATACATGCACCACTCTCTGTGTGAAAAAGTTGCCGCTCAGATACCTTTTAAATCTTTAACCTCTCACCTAAACCCTATGCCATCTACTTTTGGACTCCCCTACACTGAGAAAAAGACCTTGTCTGTTCACCCTATCCATGCCCCTCATGATTTTATCAGGTCACCCCTCGGCCTCCAACACTCCAGGGAAAATAGCCCCAGTCTATTCAGCCTCTCCCTATAGCTCACACTCTCCAACCCTGACAACATCCTTGTAACTCTTTTCTGAATCCTTTTACAAGTTTAACAACATCTTTCCCGTAGCAGGGAGACCATAACTGAACGCAGTATTCCAAAAGTGGCCTAACCGATGTCCTGTACAGCTACAACATGACCTCCGACCTCCTATACTCCATGCACTGACCAATAAAGGCAGGAGAACTAAGGATTTATTCATTACCCTGTCTACTTGTGACTCCACTTTCAAGGAACTATAAATCTGCAGCCCAAGGGCTTTTTGAATGACAACACTCCCTAAGACCCTACCATCAAGTGTAATAGTCTGCCCTGATTTGCCTTACTAAAATGCAACACCTCACATTTATCTAAACTAAATTCTGCACAGGACTGAGGGAATGGACTATCTAAAAGTGTCAAAGAATTTTTAGATAGACTGGACTCTGATCAATAGTGATAACAATGGTAACGAAGGGTGTACAATTCCTTCCGACAACACAAGCCACGCCATACAGTAACCATAGGTACATTTTACTTTATATCCTTTATTTGAAAAATATGCAATGACAAGGGAAAAAAAGTGAGTTTCTGGAGTGTACAAATGGGACAGAACACTCTGGTGTGTCTGAACATTAACACGCTATGAATGGCACAGTCAAAGAACTATATCCGCAATACCCTGTGTCTCGCACTCCAAGTGCTGAGATCCAGTTAACTAAAAGAATCAGGACGTCAGAACTTTAGTCAATCTGCAAAGCCAGAAGTTGTAAAAGCAAAAGTTCAATGTTACCAGTATCCTCCACTGCAATGGCAGCAATGTTCAACAAGCAATGTTCAACAGTCTACTCATCATAAACAATTCAGAGACTGATCCATATATCATTTCTCTTCAAACATTTATCCTTTTTGACTCACCTTTTATTTCTAATCTGTGTCCATGTGTGTTGCATTTTTTAATAAACTCACTCTTTGTCAACCAAAGGAGGCCTGGTTAAATTGACTCCTTCTAAAATATTTGGATCTGGGTGAAAGGTTGAAAGGGATCCTTTTCAAACTAATATAGTTGCAACTCTCTGGGGGACAGGTTGAATAAAGAAATGACCCAGTTTATGCCTCCTCACTTGACAGCTAATAGCATTTTGGGTTATACTGGTAGGGACTGTAATGAATTGGGAACCTCTTCAGGGGTTTGGTTATAACAGTGGTTTATCAACTAGCATGGCAAAATTGGGTCACTGTTCTGTTTGCAATATATACATTATATTAGCTTCAAAGTGAGAGTTTCATTGAAGTGTTCATCCAAAGTATTTCTTTCAAATGTCACAATGCATTTGCATTCCCTCAGATATCACACACTTGACTTCTTTTTTAGTGTCATAGAGTCATAGAGATGTACAGCATGGAAACAGACCCTTTGGTCCAACCCGTCCATGCCGACCAGATATCCCAACCCAATCTAGTCCCACCTGCCAGCACCCGGCCCATATCCCTCCAAATCCTTCCTATTCATATACCCATCCAAATGCCTCTTAAATGTTGCAATTGTACCAGCCTCCACCACTTCTTCTGG
>NC_057718.1:95812225-95851331 GCF_004010195.1 Chiloscyllium plagiosum
GATAGGAAGGAGACCAGAATTGCATGCAATATTCGAACAGTGGCCTAACCAATGTTTCGTCCAGCTGCAACATGACCTTCCAACTCCTGTACTCAATACTCTGACCAATAAAAGAAAGCATACCAAATGCCTTCTTCACTATTCCATCTACCTGTGACTCCACTGCAACTTAGAGTCATAGACTCATAGAGACGTACAGCATGGAAACAGACCTTTCAGTCCAACCCGTCCATGCCGACCAGATATCCCAACCCAATCTAGTCCCACCTGCCAGCACCCAGCCCATATCCCTCCAAACCCTTCCTATTCATATACCCATCCAAATGCCTCTTAAATGTTGCAATTGTACCAGCCTCCACCACTCCCTCTGGCAGCTCATTCCATACACGTACCACCCTCTGCGTGAAAACGTTGTCCCTTAGGTCTCTTTTATATCTTTCCCCTCTCACCCTAAACCTATGCCCTCCAGTTCTGGACTCCCTGACCCCAGGGAAAAGACTTTGTCTATTTATGCTACTTCTTTGAGATACTTTGCTGGATTGAGGAACAAATTATAAAGTCAGGTTTTTTTTAAAATTTGGAATTTCGATTCCATACCTGCTGTGAATGGGATATGTATTAAAGCATGAGGTGTGTTGGGGAACTGGGTCAATCAGGCCATGAAGCCGTATCACGTCCACAGTAGATGCATAATGCAGCATGGTTCAGTTTGTATAACCTGAACTGAGTTGAACTCGCTTGTATAAAGAAGCTGCTTCTGTTCAACTGCAATGAGCCAAGCTGCATCCAAACTTTAAAAAGAAAAAAATCAATGTTAAATGTGGCATTGGTGCATACTGTTTCAAACCTAATTCCAGGAATATCTGTTGGCATTGATGAAATCCAAACCAAAAACTGGGCTGGAGTAAATTGTGGTCTGAATCTCGATGGACAGCATGTGTTTTCTAGAAGTCTTAAAAGCTGGAAAATAAACAACAGCTGAAGAAGCTCTGTCCCAATATAGTGGCCTGGTTTAGTTCGAATTAACGTTTCCAACAAATATTCCAGAAACTACATGTTTAGCCCTGCAGTCACATCAAGTCACTGGAATCTAGCACATAATTTTGTCAGTACTGCAGCGCTGGTATAAAATCATTACTAGAACATGTATAATTGTAACAGTCTGTGTGTGTTTCAATTTTAGCTTGGGAAGTGCAGAGAGGAGCCGCAGGAGATCTTTGAAAGAACAGAGGCAGGAATGGACTGAAGCAAGTGTATTTGGCTCTCTTTGTGACACTGCGTGATGCATTGATCTTGGCCAGATGTGCAGGTGCTGCAGGGGATTGACAAATCTTGAAATCTTTGCATCCCACAGTTGTGGTTGTGCACCTGTGGTTATGTCTGGTTGAACCCGGATATTGCTAATGACATGTCAGCTCTTTAAAAGATCAACATATATTTGTATCTCTGACTGTGAAGTGTGATGAATGATTATTTTTTATTTTTAGGGAATGCCATCGAGATTCCAATCAACATCAGCTGAGGTGAGAAAGGCAAACTTTGTCAGATGCGTAATCTCTATTTGGTGATTCATGTGGTTGCAAAAAGCAGTGAATCTTGTGGTGGTCCAGGATTTGTAATAAAATTGCACTACTTTGAACTAATTGGAGTCAGTACAACTAACAGCTACAAGAGATCCTCTACGATAAGATTGAGCTCTGTTCTACTTTAATTCCTCCTTTGAAATAGAGTTTGGTCGCTTGATATTTTTAATAACAGCGAGTGAGCACATGGCTAAAATTACATCCAACATTGATTTTCAAGTTGATAAAAGTGCCTAAAAGATGAGGTATGGGAATTACAAGAAGTGACAGAGAAATAAAATATAATGTTGGGATATTTTGTTATTCTTAGTTGGACCTTTCTCCCACATAATTATGATCACGAGATCAGTAATCCGGTGAAGGTATGTAATTCTTTGAAGTTTGCATCACATACAGACAGGGTGGTTAAAAAGGTATTTAGCACACTAAATACAAGTCACATTGTATAAGACTCTGGTGCGGCCGCATCTGGAGTATTGTGTGCAGTTTTGGTCGCCATACTATAGGAAGGATGTGGAGGCACTGGAACGGGTGCAGAGGAGGTTTACCAGGATGTTGCCTGATATGGTAGGAAGATCGTATGAGGAAATGCTGAGGCAGTTGGGGCTGTTTTCATCGGAGAAAAGAAGGTTTAGGGGTGACTTGACAGAGGTGTACAAGATGATTAGGGGTTTAGATAGGGTTGACCATGAGAACCTTTTTCCACGTATGGAGTCAGCTATTACGAGGGGGCATAGCTTTAAATTAAGGGGTGGTAGGTATAGGACAGATGTTAGGGGTAGATTCTTTACTCAGCGAGTCGTGAGTTCATGGAATGCCCTGCCAGTAGCAGTGGTGGACTCTCCCTCTTTATGGGCATTTAAACGGGCATTGGATAGGCATATGGAGGATAGTGGGCTAGTGAGGGTTAGGCGGGCTTGGATCGGCGCAACATCGAGGGCCAAAGGGCCTGTACTGCGCTGTATTCTTCTATGTTCTATGTTCATTGCTTAGTCTTTCGAGTATAGGAGTTGGCAAGTCATGTTGAGGTTGTACAGGACATTAGTGAGGCCTCTTCTGGAATACTGTGTCCAGTTCTGATCATCCTGTTATAGGAAGGATACTATTAAGCTGGAGAGGGTTCAGAAGAGATTTACCAGGATGTTGCTGGATATGGAAGGTTTGAGTTGGAAAAAAAGGCTGGGTGGGCTGGGACTTTTTCACTGGAGCATAAGAGGTTAAAGGTGACCTTATAGAAGTTTATACAATAATGAGGGATATAGATAGAGTTAACGGTAGCTGTCATTTCCTTAAGATGGGGATTTCAAGACGAGGGTGGACACATTTTTAAGATGGGAGGAGGGAGAGTTTAAAAAAGACATGAGGGCAATGTTTTATACAGAGGGCAGTTAGCATGAAGAAAGAACTTCCTGAGAAAGTGATGGATATGAGTACAATTACAAGATTTAAAAGACATTTGGGTATGTACATGAATAGGAAACGTTTGGACGAATATGAGCCAGGAGCAGGCAGGTGGGACTCGTTTAGTTTGTGATTGTGTTTGGCATGGACAAGTTGGACTGAAGGGTTTGTTTCCATGCTGTATGGTTGTATGACTCTCGGAGTTTGAATCCTACTGTGGTCATTCAAAAGTTTGATTTCAGGTGGAAGATACCGTGAAATTGTTTAAACATCTGTTAACAGTAAAAATGACCTTGAGGCTGTTGCAAATAGTTCACGCATATCTTTTTACCAACTATTCATACTGCACCAACGATACCATACCAGTCTAAAGGCAATATGATTGACTATTTGTTGCATTTTGAACTTGCCGAGCGAACTGTGTAGTTGGGCAGGTTAAGGGCCAAAGTGCACCATCACCTCACAAGGGAAACTTAAGGGAAGGACAATTAACCCTGGCCATGTCAACAATGCTGTCACATGCTGAGAATTCATCCAAAAACTTTGAAATAGGTTGCTAGATATCCAAATCAAAAAATAATTGCAAGATGATGCACCTTCTAGATGTTGGTACCCTGCAGAAGAAGGTTATTGGAAGAAGGGAAAATGAAAGAGGTGAGGCCTTTGTTATTTTGTGATTTTTGGACCCCTCGGTTTGCCTGAAATATGCTCCGTTATTGAATATTCTGCATCATCCAGATGCAAATACTGATTTAAAGGGCTGACAACACTCAGAGCACTCACACACCATGTTAATGCATGACTGACACCGATTATCTAAAGTGTGCTTGAGGCAACACATCTGTGTTTTTGGTTACACATGAGGTTGGTGATTACGCAAGGACTGGACTATTCAAAGCCGCTACGGGATTTGCACAACGTTCAGTTACTGCAAAGGTACAGGGTAGGTTTCCACATTATGGGCAACTGATTGGTGGAGTGGTCCAGTTATCCCTTAACTTCTGCCCCTGCTCAGTTATTCCTGTTATAACAGCTGACTGCTCAATACAGAGAATTCAACTAAACAGTTTACTTGGCCATTTTCAGGGGGCAATTAGGTTCAAACACATTTGTGTTGGGCTGTATTCACATATCACCAGGTAAGGACAGCAGTATCAATTGAATTTTTATACCAATTGAATTTTTATAATGATTTCACAACTTCAGAGACACTTATACCATCAAAAGTATTTTTTTTTTTATTTCCAGAACTGTTTTTGGACTGGTTTCAAATTTTAAAACCTGCCTAAGAGCATATGAACTCATGTTCTGTGGATTACTGAACATAGCCACAACATTCAGTTGTATGTGTTATGATCCCAGCTGCTGTTATCTCTGGACAAGTCAGAGCTCATCATGAAATCTGGCTTGATAGATCATAGTTTCAATACAATGTGGCAGATTTGGTTTTAACAATAAAACAAAAGAAATGTAGATAAAATATGAAAAAAAAGCCCAAGCTATTTACACATGACACAATTTTAAAGATTTATGTACAATCAGTAAAATACAATCCATTATTCCCAAAAACACTCCTCTACAGCACTCTCACCAGAAAGCATTTTCTTCACTCGCACATCTCTGCAGCTTGATTGATTTGTGGCTTCCAAAATCCATTTTGAAAATCTGGCAGAATCTTCTTTGAGTTTCCCAACAACTAAGCATACACCTTCTCAGCATCAAAAAGCTCCTTTAGAACTTTAGACAAGCACTTCTGGTCTGGAACTTTCAAACCAAACTACTTATACTGAGATAACCTATTTCTCAATAGTTCTAAACTACATCTTTTTGTCAGGAGTAAGTGTGTTACTCCATCCAGCTTCAGCCAAGATGTCTGCAAAATTGAAACCCAAAAGCATTTTTCCAAGTTACAGGTGTTTTCTCCTATTCAAAGGTGGACGGGGAGAGAATCAATCAATGGGGCAGCATGGTGGGTCAGTGGTTAGCACTGCAGAGGTAAAAACAATGACTGCAGATGCTGGAAACCAGATTCTGGATCAGTGGTGCTGGAAGAGCACAGCAGTTCAGACAGCATCCAACGAGCAGCGAAATCGATGTTTCGGGCAAAAGCCCTTCATCAGAAATAAAGGCAGTGAGCTTGAAGCGTGGAGAGATAAGCTAGGCAGCCTCAATAGCATTAGGAACCCGAGTTCGATTCCAGCCTCAGGCAACTGTCTGTGTGGAGTTTGCATATTCGCCCTGTGTCTGTGTGGGTTTCCTCCCACAGTCCAAAGATGTGCAGGTTAGGGTGGATTGACCATGTTAAATTGCCTATAGTGTTCAGAGATATGTTGGTTGGGTACATTAGTCAGAGGTGAATGTAGAATAATGGGTTTGGTTGGGATACTCTTTGGAGGGTAGGTTTGGGCTGAAGGGCCTGTTTCCACACTGTAGGGATTATAATTTTTTAAAGCTGAATGCACAACTGTTTACGTTCTTCGTTTATAAAAAACTCTCCCAATGAAACGAAAACCCTGTCGCACACCAGGAACTCGTTCAAACTGTTTTTAAAAGAAGGCATGTGGGTATTAAAATGCAACAAGTTAATCATTAAACCCCTTCAGAAACAGAAATCAAAACCCTCATGCCACTTGCTCAAATCCAAGATCTAAAATAAATTGTATTAAAATATATACAAAGCATCACAGGTATGGTACAGGTACACAATCCTTCATCCGAAATCCGAAAGGCTCCGAAATTTTTCTCGTGAAGTATTTTTTCTGCATAACAAGGTTGTTTGGCATTCAAAATGGTGACCCAACTCCACACCCATTTGACTCACGTCACTCAGATGTGATGTGGCGGCGTGGCCCAGCACTGGCAGACACCAATTGTATCTCAGTGCTCATACTAGTCACACGTGGGCCTGCTGTTAGGTAATATTTTTAAAATTTCACTGTGAAAATATAATTTATTCTGAAATCTGAAAAGTTCCAAAATCTGAAAAACAACTGGTCCCCAAGGATTTTGGATAAAAGATTGTGTACCTGTATATGTTAGTGGTATCCAATATTTATGGGTAACAAATCTTTTCCTAGGAAGAGAAAACACTGAGAAGAAGTATTTTCATGATTTTAGTTTGCATCTCCATTATTTATTATATGATATTTAACATAACTTTACGAGATTGAAGATAAGGTTATACATCAATACTCAATATATGTCTCTACATATGATTTGGAGGTGCCAGTGTTGGACTGGGGTGTACAAAGTTAAAAATCACACAACACCAGGTTATAGTCCAACAGGTTTAATTGGAAGCACTAGCTTTCGGAGCGCCGCTCCTTCATCAGGTGGTTGTGGAGTACACAGTTGTAAGGCACAGAATTTATAGCAAAAGTTTACAGTGTGATATAACTGAAATTATATATTGAAAAGGACCTTGATTGCTTGTTAAGTCTTTCATCTTTTAGAATAACCATGTTGGTTCCAGTTCTTCCATATGTAAATCACAAAACTTTTTAAAAAAAGGTTAACTTTTCAATATATAATTTCAGTTACATCACACTGTAAACTTTTGCTATAAATTCTGTGTCTTACAACTGTGTCCTCCACACCCACCTGATGAAGGAGCGGCGCTCAGAAAGCTAGTGCTTCCAATTAAACCTGTTGGACTATAACCTGGTGTTGTGGGATTTTTAACTTTCTCCCCATGAAGTTCAGTTGATCTTCAGAATATGTATTGATGTAAAAATACCAAGGGGCAAACTGTTCAGCATCTGACGAAGAAGTTGAATAATATAGCTAATATATTTTTTGCTTATAAAATCTAGGAATAATGTATTATATTGGTGATCCACTAGGATAGTTTAGCAAGAAGGCATGAGTTAGATATTGAAAGCATTAAGCAATTTTTTTGCATTGTAAACTCACAATAACTTTGTTCAACTATGGTTTAGAGCATAGCCTTCTTCTGATTGAAGGCTATATCTATGGGAGGCACGGTGCTCAATGGTTAGCAATGCTGCCTCATAGCACGGGGTCCCAGGTTCGATTTCAGCATCGGGTGACTGTGTGGAGTTTGTACATTCTCCCTGTGTCTGCGCGGGTTTCCTCCGGGTGCTCCGGTTTCCTCCCACAGTCCAAAGATGTGCAGGCCAGGTGAATTGGCCATGTTAAATTGCCTGTAGTGTTAGGTGCATCTTTCAGAAGGAAATGATTCTGGGTGGGTTACTGTTTGGAGGGTTGGTGTGGACTGGTTGGGCTGAATGGCCTGTTTCCACACTGTAAGGAATCTAGTCTAATCTACACTAAAAGCTACAAAGGTCGCATTACCCTCATATCACAAAGGCTGTGGAAACACGAACCCAAACACACACACACAAAAAAAGCAAGCATTAAGCAGAATTGCCACAAAGGTACTTAAAAGCAGGAGAAAACACTTAAACTACAATATCTAAAAAATTGTTTGAGAAATTCTCCTTTCCATACAGTAGTTTATGCAATTATTTTGTTTAACATTCTGGTAGTAAATTTGACCTGACCCTTAAGTCATCCCAGAGACTGGATTTTCAAAGTATCCAACCTGAATGAATTTCAAAGGCAGGTGTTGTAAAGTCACATAACCATTTACAGCACAGTCACTGAAACCTTTATAATTTGATGGTAATATTATTTCACTTTTTTTGGGATGCTCTTCGGAGGGTGGGTGTGGACTCAATAGGCCTGCTTCCACGCTGTAGGGATTCTATGATTCTAAGACTCTTGTTCGGGATCTGGATCCATGCATAGTCAACATGCTCCTGTGCATTAAGCTTGTGGCTATTATCATGAGTTGAGACAATTGACGTCAACAGACAATGCACCTTCATCGAATATCCTTCCAATTTGGTCTTAATGCAGGGGCATGTGAGCTCTTAGTCTTCAAAGCCACTCACCATGAGGAAGCAAGGGGACCACTAAATCTGAGAAGTGTTTTTGGGAAATAGGAGGCCACTGTGTCTGCAGTGGCTCTTCAAAGGAGTACCATTTGGGGTGGCATGGTGGCTCAGTGGTTAGCATTGCTGCCTCACAGTGCCAGGGTCCCAGGTTCAATTCCAGCCTTGGGTGACTGTCTGTGTGGAGCTTGCACATTCTCCCTGTGTCTGTGAGGGTTTCCTCTGGGTGCTCCGGTTTCCTCCCACAGTCCAAAGATGTGCAGGCCAGGTGAATTGGCCACGCTAAATTGCCCCATAGTGTTAGGTGCTTTAGTCAGAGGGAAATGGGTCTGGGTGGGTTACTCTTTGGAGGGTTGGTGTGGACTGATTGGGCTGAAAGGCCTGTTTCCACACTGTAGGAAATCTAATCTAAAATAAAATTTCCTACTTTTCATCCATACTCCTGCATGTTGTTTCTATCCAAATAATCATCCAGGTCCCTTTTGAATGCATCAGTTGAACTTGTCTCCATTGCACTTCCCATTCTAGACCCGAAAACGGTGGCTCAGTGGTTAGCACTGCTGCATCACAGCTCCAGGGTCCCAGGTTCGATTCCAGCCTTGGGTGACTGTCTGTGTGGAGTTTGCATATTCTCCCCATGTCTGTGTGGGTTTCTTCTGTGGTGCTCCGGTTTCCTCCCACAGTCCAAAGATGTGCAGGTCAGGTGAATTGGCCATGCTAAGTTGTCCGTAGTGTTAGGTGCATTAGTCAGAGGGAAATGAGTCAGGGTGGGTTACTCTTCGGAGGGTCGGTTTGGGCTGAAGGGCCTGTTTCCACACTGTAAGTAATCTAAATACTTGTAGTGTAATGTTTTTTTTTCTTGCATCACGTTTTCTCTTTATGTGAAACACTTTAAATCTCTGTTGTCTTGCTTTGCTCCTTTTGCAAACAGAAATGGCTACTCGCTATCTTCTCTGTCCAGCCCAAAAATAAGCCCTTTCTCTGATCTCCACTTAGCTTCCTTCCCTCCAGTGAGAATAGTCCCAATTTCTTCCATCTAATTTCCAGTTCCTCACCTGTGGAACCATTCTTGTAAATTGCTTCTGTATTTTTTCTACAGAGGAACTGACTAGTATTTAAATGGGACTGTCTACTGAAAATGAAAGGATACAACCCATCGAATCTAATCTTTTCAATGAAATAATGATTGGTCTACTTATCCTCAATCCACTTTTCCTGCCTTTTCCCCATAACCCTTTACTCTCTTCCTGTTTATCTCAGCCTGGAATGACCAAATCTCTACAGCGCTCTGGGGTAAAGATTTTTGCAATTCACTAATGTTTGAAAGAAAGAATTCTTCCTCATTTCTTCCCAGAAAGAGAAACCCATTAACTCTGAAATTATGCCTCTGGTCCTGGATTCACCAAAAGGGGAGACAACATCTTGATGCATTCCCTGTAATCCTTAAGGTTCCTTTGGTCCCCTCTTTTGGATGCTTAGCCAATTCCCTTTTATAGAGTCATAGAGCTATAGAGCCATACAGCACGGAAACAGACCCTTGGGTCCAACCAGTCCATGTCGAACATAATCCCAAACTAAACTAGTCCCACCTGCCTGCTCCTGGCCCATATCCCTCCAAACCTTCCCTATTCATGCACTTATCTAAGTGTCTTTTAAACATTGTAACTGTGCCCGCAATCACCACTTCCTCAGGAAATTCATTCCACACACAAACCATCCTCTGAGTAAAAATAATTGCCCCCATGTCTTTTTAAAATTCCTGACCTCTCACCTTTAAAATACGCTGTCTAGTTTTGAAATCCCCCATCCTAGGGAAAAGACACCGGCCATTAATCCTATCTATACGCCTGATAATTTTATAAATCTCCCTAAGGTCACCTCTCAAACTCCCACACTCCAGTGACAAAAGTCCCACCTATCCAGCCTTTCTTTATAACTCATATATACAGTACAGTGATTCTCTGAGATTGAAGACTGGAGATGTACATTCAAATGTTGCTGATTTCTGAATTGATACATGTTCACCTTTAAATATTTAAAACACCGCATTGATGGAAACCCTTTCAATCATTGAATAGGTAGATCATGGATCAATGTTTCTCTACAGCGATGAAAGGGTTTGGTTTAACAACAAACAACCAATGTCCAGAGCACAAAAGAGAGAAGGGGCAGGCGTTGCTCAAAGGAAAGTCTTATGGATGGGGACAACAATGCTTTGGAGATGATTCAGATCATTTCATTCATATGGGCCCTTAGCTACTGTGGCAGGAGGGGGTTAATTTATGCTCAATCCTGAGCATGACAATGTGTCTGAAAATTATATTGAATTGTATGTGTGTGGCATGTGTAAACATCGTACTTTCCATGTACTTATTATGTTTGAGAGTACTGTCTAGTCTGTTGAATGGATATAAGTGCGCAAGATGCCACAGCTGCATGCACAACCCAGACAATCATGGGAACCAAGCATCCATCCATGGACTCCAATTACATGCTGGGAGAGGCTGCCAACATCATCGAAGACCCCTCTCATGCCATAATACCCTCCTACAACCTCTTCCGTCAGGCAGAAGATACAGAAGCCTGAACACACGCACCACCAGGTTAAAGAACAGCTTCTTCCCGCTGTTATCGGACTGCTGAATGGACCTCCCTAACTTCAAATAATGTTGACCTTGCTTTGCACCTCTCCTGTGCAGTTTCAACCTCGTATGCCTGGCTCTGTCTAAACACCCAATGATCTGTATGTTCTCGTTTGCTATGATCTGCCTGTACTTCTGGCAAAACAAAGCTTTTCACTGTACTTAGGTGCATGTGACTACAATAAATCAAATCAAATATAATCAAATCAATAATTGAACTAATGTCCAGATCGTCTTGTGTGTGTGTGACTTGTCTGTGTGGCGGACATGACTTGTATGTGTGGGGGACATGACTTGTATGTATGGGGGACGTGACTTGTATGTATGGGGGACGTGACTTGTCTGTATGGGGGGCATGACATATGTGTGGGAGACATGACTCGCATGTGTGGGGGCATGATTTGTATGTGTGGGGGACATGATTGTATGTGTGGAGAACATGACTTGTTTGTGCAAAGCACACTCTTTGTACTGTCCCAGAACAAAAATAACCCAACAAAGATGTGTTCGAAAAACAGGGCACACCCATAAAATTGTAGATCAAATTTGAGTATCTCAATAACGACTGTGAAGATATCATGGCTCACTGCTGAGACAATACTGGCCTATAACTTGGCCATAAAGGTTCTCTCGCGATATTTATGTTTCCTTAAAAGATGAAAGCGATCTTGACCCTGTTAAAAAGGGGTGCTGCTAATCACACACTTATAAAGTTAAAATGAAATAGTTGACACTCAGCCTCAGAACCAGACTAATCTTAATGGTGAGTTGCCAATGGTGAAGTAACACATTGTTACAGTTTTTTCCCGATGTTTCCCTAATTATGCTGGTCACACCTAGTTTAAAATAGGCAGCTGCAGGGCTGTCTAACATGAAGGAGGCCTATCGACTCACATGTGGCACAAATTAAGTCATTTTCAATTTGCAACAGAAATCTATACCATACTTGCCCCACTCACTTGACGCAATCATTTGAAATAGTTAGTGCCAAGCTGTGTTACAATTTGATGTTAATCACCATCCCCTCTCCCTCCTACCCTGACAAGTAAAGTTCAGGCTAATACACTTCAGCAGATTGGTTGGTCTGTTTTCAGACAATTTCTCAGTGGTGCTACTTCGGTTCTGATCATGGGAGACTGGGTATCTGGGAGCTGGTTCCCCATTCTTCCACAGTTAGCTCCGTCTCTCCAAACAAAAGAAGCATGAGTCTATCCCCAGCTTCTGAAAGGTGCTGGGAGTTGCATCATTCATCAATAGCCTTCTGTTGTCAGCCCAGCGCGTGCATACCTTCGGAGATTGCACCCTCCCATTGCTCTTAGTGTTTCTGCAGTCGGTACGGGAACTAGATGCCCCGTGATTGACCTGCACTAAGTCGGCACTTGAAAAGCATTTGCTGACTGCGCAATTCCAACTGAGCATGAGGACTATTGACCCAAGCTCCCAACATTGATCGCCGTCCAGTCATCCCTCGGTGCATGTGGGCAATGGAGTTGGATAGAATCAGGAAGTAGCCAAATAGCCTTCTGCCAGACATCACCCAGGCCCATGAGGTGAATAGTGACCATTTGGGAAAGCTACAAGATAAGTCTGGTGTCCTTGGAGCAACAGTATCATAGAAGGTCATAGAGATCTACAGAACAGAAAAAGGCCCTTTTGCCCTTCAGATCTGTGCTAGTCAAACACAAGCTGGAGGCTGGAAGAACACAGTGAGCCAAGCAGCATCTGGAGATAGAGAAGCCGACATTTCGGGTGTAACGCTTCTTCAGGACTCCACCGAAACGTCGGCTTCTCCACTTCCTGATGTTGCCTGGCTCACTGTGTTCTTCCAGCCTCCTGCATGTCTGCCTTAGATTCCAGCATCTGCAGTGTTTTTGTCTCGAGTCAAAAACAACCAGCTAACTATTCTAAATCCATTTTCCAACCTTGGATGCCTTGGCATCACAAGTGCACATCTAAATACTTAAATGTTATCACTGTCTTTGCCTCTACTACCTTAAGAGGCAATGAGTTTCAGATTCCCACCAGCCTCTGCGTGAAAAACCTTTCCCTTCTGCCCTTAACTTAAATCTACGCCCCTGATCATTAAGCCCTGTCTCAAGTGAAAAAGTTCCTTCCCATCTACCCTAGTAATACCCCTGATAATTTTATACATCTCAATCATGTTCTTTTATGTTCCAAGGAAACAAACCCCAGTCTGTCCACCAGCCGAGGCAACATTCTGGTAGATCTTCTCTGCACCCCCACCAGTGCAATCACATCCCTCCTGTAATGTGGATTCCAGAACTGCACACTGTACTCTCACTGCGGCCTAACCAATGTTTTGTACAGTTCTACCGTAACCAACCTGCTCTTTAACTCTACACCTTGGCTAATAAAGGAAAAGGTGGGGACTACAGGTGGTCCAAGGAGTAGGAGCGTGGCCATTTTGAGCATAAGCCCTTCATCAGGAATGTGGGGAGGGCCCAAGGAGGTTGAGAGATAGATGGGAGGGGGCTGGGGCTGGGGGGAAGGTAGCTAGGAATGCGATAGGTGGAGGAAGGTGGGGGTGTGATGCTGATAGATCAGAGTGGAGGGTGGAGTGGATCGGTGGGAAAGAAGATAGACAGGTAGGACAGTTCAAGAGTGCGATAGAAAGATGTCTGTTGCTCTCAATGTGGTCTCCTCTACATTGGGGAGACAGGACACCAACTTAAGGAACGTTTCAGAGAACATCTCTGGGACACATGCACCAAATAGCCTCATTACACGGTGTCCGAATACTTTTAGTCCTCCTCCCACTCCACCAAGGACGTGCAAGTCCTGAGCCTCCACCACCGCCAAATCCAAGCTACCCAACGCCTGGAGGAAGAACGCCTCATCTTCCACTTTGGGACCCTCCAACCACACGGATCAATGTGGATTTCACCAGTTTCCTCATCTCTCCTTCCACCACCTTATCCCATATCCAACCTTCCAACTCGGCACCACCCTCTTAAATTGTCCTACCTGTCCATCATCCTTCCCACCCATCCACTCCCTTCTCCCCTATGACCTATCACCATCATGCCCCTCTTTCATCTACCTATCGCATTCGTAGCTACCTTTCTCCCAGCCCCACCCCTCTCATATTTATCTCTCAGCCCCCTTTGGTGGCCCCTCCACATTCATGATGAAGAGCTGATGCTTAAAACATCAACTCTCCTGCTCCTAGGATACTGCCTGACTGGCTGTGATTAACCAGCGCCACACTTTTTGACCTAGGCTAATAAAGACAAGTACCCATATGCCTTCTTAATCACCATATCTCCTTGTCTTGCAACCATAAGGGACCGGTGGGCATGCACAATGAGGTTCCTCTGATCCTCACTGCTTCCCAGGGTCCTCCTGTTCGTCATATCTTTCCTTGCCTTCTTTGTCCTACCCAAATGCATCACCTCTCATTAATCCAGTCTGAATAATTAGTAATATCCTCAGGAGGTTATAGAAGTGCAGTGAAGAAGTACAGAAAGCAGAAACAGAGAAAAATAAAAATCTTTATGAAAGGAGTGTGGAAAAAAAATGAATCAGGAGTCCTCACTGCTTGAGTAGGTGAGGGAACACAGCCAGTAACAATTGATGCCATTTAGATACAATTCAAAGACAAACTTAAAAAGACCAAAATATATATTAGCTGCTTTTAGTAAATTACGCCACTGTGTTCTCAATTGCTGTAACTGTTAGACACCAAACCTAATTGTTATCCATTTGACAAGAATACAAAAAGCTCTATTTGACGTGTAATTTCGCCACTTCACAAAGTGTACTGTAACAACCACGAGGGGTTGTCAGTTCAAACCATACTTCAGGATTTGAACACGTTGAGTTTGCTGAACTATTAAGGTTGCTGGCTCCTGTCATTCAGGACTATTGGAGCCAGCAACACCTCCTCAGTATGCACACTGGTTTTGCTAATCAATTTAACTAATTTAATGCTCAGCATTTCTGCCAGGTTTGCATTGGAAGCTGATGAACCGAACATTTAATGAACATAACATGAATATATCTGCAATGAGGCATCCAATCCCTTCTCTTCAGCTTAAGACTTTAAACGGCATCTTTCATTGGTGCCTTTTCTTGTGTAATTTGTTGTCCTTTAGCCAGTCACTTCCGAATCACATTGATAAAAGGAGGACCTTGCAATATGAAAGATGTTCTTAAACTTGAAAAGGTTCAGAAAGGATTTTCAAGGATGTTGTCAGGGTTGGAGAGCTTGAACTGTAGGGAGAGGCTGAATAGGCTGGGCTGTTTTCCCTGGAACCTCAGAGACTGAGGGGATGACCATATAGATGTTAATAAGATCATGAGGGGCATGGATAGGATGAATAGACAGGGTCTTTTCCCCAGGGTAGGGGAGTCCAAAACTAGAGGGCATAGGTTTAAGGTGAGAGGGGAAAGATTTAAAAGGGACCAAGGGGCAACTTTTTCACGAAGAAGGTGGTACGTGTATGGAATGAGCTGCTAGATAGAGTGGTGGAGGCTGGTACAATGACAACATTTAAAAGGCATCTGGATGGGTTTATGAATAGGAAGGGGTTTAGAGGGCCAAGTGCTGGCAAATGGGACTCAATTAATTTAAGACATCTGATCAGCATGGATGAGTTGGACCGAAGGGTCTGTTTCTGTGCTGTACATCTCTATGACTCTATGACTTGCATTTATCTAGTGCCTGTCATAGGATCAGAATATGCCAATGACGCCCCTTTTGTAGTGTTGTACCTTGGCAAACGTGGCATGCTGGAATTTTGTACATAGCAATCTCCCATAAATGGCATGAAGAATAAATCTTGGCCAGATCTCCCTGTCTCTTGTTTAAAACAGTCACACTGGATCATCTGTTTTCCCTGCAGAGGGGGCCTCAGTTTGATGATTCCTCTGAAAGATAGCATCTCAGTGAGGGCAAGAGTGTCAGCCTAGGGTTTTTGGCATAAGCATCTGTCATGGGACTTGGACCCCTAACCTCTCCTGGCTCTACCCACTGTGTCATGACTGACACTCATTAATCAAACATTCCATCTTGAATTGTAAGGTCTCGTTATCAAAAAATAATTGTTGCATTCTCCAGAGCAAGCGGTCACCGTGCCTCAGTCATATTTTGTGTATGTAAATCATCTCAGGATGTCTTTCAGAGCTGTGATGAGGCATTTTATGAATAGAGTCATAGAGTCTTAGAGATGTACAGCACGGACACAGACCCTTCAATCCAACTCATCCATGACGACCAAATATCCTAAACCTATATAGGTGGCACAGTGGTTAGCATTGCTGCCTCACAGCACCAGAGACCCAGGTTCAATTCCTGCCTCAGGCAACTGTCTGTGTGGAGTTTGCACATTCTCCCCGTGTCTGCATGGGTTTCCTCCGCAGTCCAAAAATGTGCAGGTTAGGTGAATTGGCCTTGCTAAATTGCCCGTAGTGTTAGGTGAAGGGGTAAATGTAGGGGTACGGGTCTGGGTGGGTTGCGCTTTGGCGGGTCAGTGTGGACTTGCTTGGCCGAAGGGCCTGTTTCCACACTGTAAGTAATCTAATCTATCTAGTCCCATTTGCCAGCACTTGGCCCATACATGCCTCTAAACTCTTCCTATTCATATACCCATCCAGATGCCTTTTAAATGTAGCAATTGTATTTTTAAAATAGATCACTGCTAATTTTAATTCTTGGGTGATGGGATGGCAGAAAAAGAATTTTCTGCAAAGAGGGGTGGCCATTTCGTGGCAGAAAACTGTATTAAGCAAGGCCAGCAAAAGTAAGAATTAGAATTCGATTTTATTGTTGCATGTACTCAAGTACAGAGGTACAGGAGTGCATTGAAACGTGTACAAAGTTCCAATTTGGACTGGGTGCAGAAGAGTGTCAGAAGAGGATGAATAACTTGCCCTCTTTAACAAAGGGTCAGTTAGACTCGAAACATCAGCTCTTTTCTCTCCTTACAGAAGTTGCCATACCTGCTGAGATTTTCCAGCATTTTCTCTTTTGGTTTCAGATTCCAGCATCCGCAGTAATTTGCTTTTTTTTTGCCCACTGTCTTGGTGTCAACATGGTATTGGTGAGGGAATTCCTGGACGATTTCAAGAATTCCATCATTCGGGCACTGTGTGGACTTCATTTGAACTGTTGTCAGCTGAAAGCAGCTGTAAGTGCTACCAAAACTCTAGGAGACATCTCAGTGCCTCATTAAGGAATGGAAGCCCAGAGATCATCAAGTTTTTGTGCTCCTTCAAAGGATGTGGGTCTCAGTGGCTGGGCCAGCACTCATTACTCACTGCCAAATTGCCTCTGAGAAGCTTGTGGTGAGCTGTCTTCCTGAGCTGCTGCAGTCCATCTGGTGCAGGTATATCACAATGCCGTCAGGAAGGGAGTTGTAGCTTTTTGATCCAATGAGATGAAAAGGGGCCATTAAGTTTCTGAGGTGATCCCTCCTGTGTCTTTCTTAAGTTCTTTGGAACTTTTGAATGCCAGTGGCCCACCTAGAATATTTGAATGAGCCTTTCCCAGCATTTGAGTTGGCGATTGGGTACCAGAGAGGGATGCTGCTCAATTTTAATGTGCTGATACTTCTGAACATAGGTATACAGACACAGAGAGAACGACTTGCCGCATGAACCTGCTCCCCTCTATGAAGACCTTTTAATTCTAATATTAGAAGTGGCTCCTAAATCAATTGCACCATTCATGAGGCACTTCTTATTTAAGATCTGGCCAATGTAAGACACTTAACTGATTTTTGAAATGGGCAGTTAGTGAAGGGTAATAATTCTAGTATTGCTTCTATGCTACTGACCAGAAATGAATGAAAAATGTCGAACTATCTTGCTTTCAAAGGTGAAGGAGCTAACTGATAATCATTGAGTAGATTCACAAATGGGGTGTTGATTTTACTGTAGCTGATGGGGTCTCACTCCAGCCTGAAGACTTGAGAAAGCCCTGTGCAGCTATTTTTGCTTAGATCAAGGGCCCTTGGGGGTGTCCACCCTGCTGAGGGCTGCCAAAGAATGGGTGACTAGTCACTCATCATGGCTCGGCGGCACCACCAGGGGTCAGTGGCTGCAGCCGGTATTGCACTCACTCAAGGCCAATGAACACCAAGATTCCCAGGCCGAAGTGACCATGGGAAGGGGGTTGCAGAGTGGGATTTGTGGTGGAAGTGGGAACATTGGCAGCAAGGGCAAAGGAGTTTGTTCTCAGTGGCCATCCCCTTGCTGATGCTGGGTCCCTCAGCAAAGCAGTGAAAGCCTGACAATGTGATACCCTCTTCTGGAAGCCTACAAGCAATGCCAACACTTTGCTTTATAGGCTGTCAAGTTGTGTGTCCCTTACCAGCCATTATTGAAATACCATGAGGATGAAAACCGTTAATGGGCATTGATTGCTCCTGAATAGCCTTCCCCACCACTGACTTAACTGGGACAAAGATATCATCAGGTCATTCCTGATGTAAGGCGTTTGCCCAAAACATCAATTTTCCTGCTCCTCAGATGCTGCATGATCTGCTGTGCTTTTCCAGCACCACTTGAATCTTGACTCTAATCTCCACCATCTGCAGTACCCACTTCGGCAAAGATGTCATAGAATTGTTACAGCGCCAATGGAAGCCATTTGACTCATACTGATTCCCTGAGCGTTTTAACTCAATGCTAATCCCCTGCTATTTCCCTAAATCGAACCTAGAACCATCACACTTTCCCACCCACCATCCCTCCCACAGCATCAAATACTCCCTGACACCAAACTCACCAAGAGGGAGGGCATTACAGTCCGCCCAAAGACTGGCCTCGTGGTGTGGAATGCTGGCGAGTATTTATCCCAGTATCAGTCAGCGTGGTAGATGCGGAGAGAGGAAAGCATCTTTTTTGAAAGCGTTTTTTGAAAAGAGAAATGTCACTGTGAATTCAGAAGTAGAAAATCTAACCTACACCTTCGCTGAGAAACCCCCATCAATAGTGTTGAGAAGAAATCCTTGAGGAAAGGGGGAGCTTGGGACACGAATTGAAGCGATGCTTGAGAAGTGGTGGTCAGTGTGAAATGGAATGTCCAGCAGAGATACCAATTCCGTTGATTTGGACTCTCCCCATTGACGAAATAAGGCAAATGAATAGAGTGAATAGGAGATGGAAAGTGAAACAAATTATGACATTAGCAAGCAAAAATAAAATCAAGGGGTTAGCAATTGTCTACGATTTGTAGATTTATAGTGTGCTTTTTACCCTCCAATATGTGATGGAGTCAGGCTATTACTCAGAACTTATTGGCATAATTATTTACAATGATAGTTCATGAAACATATTTTTTGAGAGTTAATTATGTGTTATAAAACACATGCAAAGAGGTGTGGTGGTTTTGTCTGCCTGCGGAGTCTTGTACAGATGTTTTCTTTTGCCAACCATAGCTCAGTGTATATCCTTTTCCATTTCAATGGTGTAGCAGCCTTGATTCCCTTGATATATACTTTCCATTATATAATTTCCATTCATATATTTTTTAAAAATCTAGTGAATCACATATTTTTACTGTGTAAGATAAAGGAAGAAACAGCAACTGATTCACTTCTAATTTTTTAATATGTTGGTTGATTCCATATTTTTCTGTTCAGTTATTTTTGTATCTGTAGAAATAACAATATGTAAGGTTTATACACATGCTTTACTGACATGCAAAGCCTATCCAAGATGACATTTCAAAATTGTCGTAAAAACCAATTCCATTTCCATCTTTAGTTTTTCAAATCAGCTTAGTACTTATCTTTCTCTTAATGTTTCAATTCCAGAACTATTCCTTTGAAGAATTTCCCCTCTCACCCTAAACCTATGCCCTCTTTTTTAGACTACCCCACCCCAGGGAAAAGACTTTGCCTATTTACCCTATCCATGCCCCTCATGATTTTATAAACCTCTATAAGATCATCCCTCAGCCTCCGATGCTCCAGGGAAAACAGCCCCAGCTTATTCAACCTCTCCCTGTAGCTCAAATCCTCCAACCCCGGCAACATCCTTGTAAATCTTTACTGAACCTTTTCAAGTTTCACAACATCCTTCTGATAAGAAGGAGACCAGAATTGCACGCAATATTCCAAGAGTGGCCTAACCAATGTTTCGTATAGCTGCAATCTGACCTCCAACTCCTATGCTCAATACTCTGACCAATAAAGGAAAACACACTGAACGCCTTCATCACTATCATATCTATGTTTCACTTCAATTCTAGTGAACCCCTTCATAACATTAATGATTGCTATTAGGTCAGCCATTAAGGAATAAGAGAACAGTTATAGCACAGAAAGTGAACACTCAGCCCTTGGTGTCCACGTTGGCTCTCTGCAACAGCACATTAACTGGTGATATTCCTTGCCCTTTCCCCACAGCCTAGCAGTTTTTGTCTCTTCAAGTGCTGAGCCCATTCCCTTTTGAAAACTGCAATTGAATACTCCTTCGCCATGCTTTTCGGCACTGCATTCCAAATTACAACAACTTGTTCCGTACAAAGGTGAGGTTCCTCCTCATGTTGCTTCACCCTATAATCAGTGTCCTCTGGTTCCCATTCCTTCTGCCATGGGGACAGTTTCTGCCTATCTACCCCTGTCCAGATCTCCTCATGAGTTTGAACACCTTGATCAAACCTCCTCCCAATCTTCTCTACTCCAAGCAGAACAGTCCTATCATCTCCAATCCATCTAGAATTATTAATTTTTAAGTTATGAAAGCTAATAGTGAAAATTTTATACAAATGGCTTGGATAAAAGGACTGATGGTATGGTGGTTAAAAAATGCTGTTGACACCAAGATAGGTAGGAAAGTGAGTTGTGAAATGGACATAAGGAGCCGTCAAAGGGATTATGGACATGTGAAGTGAGTAGGAGATGGCGGACAATGTGGGAGAGTGTGAAATTGTCCATTTTGGCTGAAGGAATAATAAAAGAAGTATATTGCCTAAACAGTGAGAGCAGAGCTCTGAGATACAGAAGGATCTGTCTGTCCCAGTGCATTAATCATAGAGGGTTAGTCTGCAGGTACAGCAAATTATCAGGAAAGCTCATAGATTTTCTGGTCAGACCACATTTGGAGTATTGTGTGTAGCTTTGGGCCCCATGTCTCAGGAAGGATGTACTGGCCCTGGAGTGTGTTCAGAAGAGGTTCACGAGAATGGTCCCAGGAATGAAAAGCTTAAGATATGGGGAACATTTGAGGACTCTGGGTCTTTACTCGTTGGAGTTTAGAAGGATGAGGGGGGATCTAATTGAAACATACAGAACACTGAATGGTCTGGACTGAGTGGATGTTGGGAAGATGTTTCCATAAGTAGGAGAGACTAGGACCCCAGGCATAGCCTTAGAGTAAAGGGAAGACCTTTTAGAATGTCATAAGGAGAAACTTCTTCAGTCAGTAAGTGGTGAATCTATGGAATTCATTGCCACAGAAGGCTGTGGAGACCAGGTCAATGAGTATATTTAAGACTGAAATCGATAGGTTCTTGAGTATCAAGGAAATCAAGGGTTCTGGGGCGAAAGTGGGAGAATGGGTTTGAGAAACTCATCAGCCATGATTGAATGGTGGAGCAGACTCAATGGGCTGAATGGTCTAATTTCTGTTCCTATATTTTATGGTCATGTAGCCTTATTGTTGTGACTTATTGTGAGGGGGTATTAAATGTAAGAGCAGGGAGGTTATGCCTCAGTTATGCAGAGTATTAGTATGCATTGGGGATTTTGTGTACAATACTGGTTACCATATTGATGTGGACCAGACTAAACCCACTCAAAACATGTCCTGATTTTTTTCTTATTTTAGAGGCAAATGACAGGCATCACATTCAAGATGCAATTTGATTCATCAAACTACCATATTTGAGCAAACCACACTTTATTCATACACTATAATTCCATACAAACAAAAGAAAGGATTAGTATAACAAGTCTATTGGAAAACTTTACAGAATGATAGATTATTTAACTACTAAAGAGCAACTGTTCCAATACAGTAGCAACCCATTATGCACCTTTGGCAAAGGCAAATTCAGTAAAATTGTTTGTCTCATATGCAATTCCAGCAGCATGGAGAGAACCACAGTTATTAGCTGTAGCAAAGTGAAAGAGAGCGATGTAGCAGCTTTCACAAACCCAACAGTTACTGAAGTCTAAACTAAAAATCCTGGCTCTGTGAGAGATTGACCCCACCCATTCAGGCTGCTTCTATTGTTCCAACTTATTTAAAAAAAGGCCTTGCAAGTTGTTAACTTTATCAGCTTGATCCAGACTGCTCGGTATCTCTGTCTCAATCTCTCCTCATAAACAAAAAGATAAAGTCCACCTCTTAAAGCCTTAGTATCATCACAATACTTACAGAAGAATGCTAATGTGTTAGAGCCAGTTCAAGAAAGGTTTACTTGATTAATAGCTGTATTGCCTGATTAGGGAAGGCTAGACATGTTATGTTTGTATCCTCCAGAGTTTACAAGAATCAGAGGTGACTTAATTAAACTATTGAAATCCTGATGATCTTGACTGGGTGGATATTGGAAAAAGGTTTCCTTTTGTGGGACATTCTAGAACTTNNTAAGAAGTTTCTATTTAAAACAGACATGAGGAAACATTTTTTTTCTCTCAGGACGTTGAGAGTTTCTGGAATTCCCTTCCTCAAAAGGCAGTGGATGCAGAACCTTTAAATATTTTTTAAGGCACAGACAGACAGATTCCTGAACATTTGAGGTGAAGGTGTAATGGAATATAAGTGAGTCCTTTGCTGAGCACATATCATTCAGAATCAAAGACCAGATGTTCAGAATATCATTTTAGCCTGTTCCTGTCCCACTGAACTTATCCCTTCCTATCTTGATTCTATTTTCTCTCCTATTTTTTTCAGTCTTTTCCCATTCATCATCTGACGCTTTACATTTCTTCCTCCATTTCCACCTTCACTTCCCTAACCACCTCCTCTTCATCATGGATGTGCAATCCCTCTCTACATCCATTCCCCCAATGTGATAATCCGAAGGCTCTCTGCTTCTTCCTTGTAATGAACCCTGAATAGTCCCTGTCCATCACTGTCCTCCATTGCCTCACCAAGCACTTTCTCATTTGAATAACCTCTCCTTTACAATTTCTCTGAGTCACAGATTAAGCTATGAGTGCCTGCATGGATCCCAGCTTTGCCTGTTTCTTCATGGGGTATGTGGAACATTTCCTTGTTCCAATCTTACTCAAGCCTCATCCCAAACACTTGTCCAGGTGCTGCTTCCTGTTTTTGGCAGGAATTGGAAAACCATCAGTTTCACTTCCAATTTCCATCCTTAACTCACCTTCACCTGTTCCACCTCTGATTCTTCCCTTCCCTAACTTTATCGTTTTGATTTCTGAAATTTCTGTCCAACAACATGCACGACAAACCCGCTGATGCCCATAGTTACCTCAACTACACCTTCTCATGCTCTGCTTCCTGTAAGGATTCCATCCCATTCTCCTTACTTCGCTGTTGCATTTGTTCTGATGATGCTTCCTTTCAAAGGATTGCCTCTGTCATGTTATCCTTTTTCCTTAAACAAAGATTCCCACATCCATCATGGTTGACAGAGTCCAAAGCCATGTCTGATCCGCGTGCAGATATATGACAGAGAAATGGCAGATGGAGTTCAATCTGGGTAAGTGTGAGGTGTTGCACTTTGGAAGATCAAATGTCAAGGAAAAATATACAGTTAATGGCAGGACCCTGAACAGCATTGATGTACAGAAGAATTTTGGGGTTCAAGTCCATAGTTCTCTGAAAGTGGCCACACGAGTAGATAGTATGGTAAAGAAGGCGTGTTGTATACTTTCCTTTTTTGGTCAGGGAATCGAGTACAAGAGTCAGGATGTTATGTTGTAGTTTTATAAGACTTTGGTTAGGCCATACTTAGAGTAGTCCATTCAATTCTGGTCACCACATGACAGGAAGGATGTGGAATCTTTGGAGAGGATGCAGAAGAGGTTTATCAGTGTGCTGCCTGGGGGGCATGGCGGCTAAGTGGTTAGCACTGCTGCCTCACAGTGCTAGGTACCAGGTTCGATTCCCACCTCAGGCAACAGTCTGTGTGGAGTTTGCACGTTCGTCCCGTGTCTGTGTGTGTTTCTTCTGGGTGCTCTGGTTTCCTCCCACAGTCCAAAGATGTGCAGGTCAGGTGGATTGGCTGCACTAAATTACTCATAGTGTTAGCCAGGGGTAAATATAGGGTAGGGGAATGGGTCTGGGTGGGCTACTCTCTGGAGGGTCTGTGTGGACTTGTTGGGCCGCAGGGCCTGTGTCTGTCCTGAAGGGATTCTAATTCAAATTAGAGGGATAAGGATAGGCTAGAAAAACTCGGGTTGTTTTCTCTGGAGTGGCAGAGGCTGAGGGGAGACTTGATAGAAGTCTATACAATTATGAGATGGATAGCTAGGGTTGATGGTCAGAACCTTTTTCCCAGAGTTGAAATGTCTAAAACTATGGGGCATGCATTTAAGGTGTAGGGGGAAAGTTCAAAGGAGAGGTGAAGAGTAGGTTTTTTACACAGAGAGGGGTAGGATTGCGGAATGCGCTGTCAGGGGTAGTGGTGGAAGCAGATACGATTGGGGAATCTAGGGGACTTTTAGGTGATCACATGAATATGCAGGGGATGGAGGAACATGGACCAAGGGCAGGCAAAAAGGATTGGTTTAATTTGGCGTCATGTTCAGCACAACATTGCGGGCTGAAGGGCCCATTCCTGTGTTGTGTCGTTCTATGTTCTGTGTTCTATCTCTTGCATTTCCACCCTCACCACTTCCCTTCATCCCAGGACAGCAATAAAGTCCACTGGCCTTCGCATTCAAAGGATCATCCTCCACCACTCCCGCCACCTCCAGTAGGATTTCCCCAACAAACACCCGCCCCTCCAATGTCAGCATTCCACAGGCATCATTCCCTCTGTGACACCCAGGTTCAGCTCTCCATCACTCCTAAAACTTCCTCACTCCCCCACAGCACCTACCCACACAATTACAGAAGACGCAATACTTGCCCGTTAACTTCCTCATTCTTCTTTGCCCAAGATCCCAAATATACCTTCCAGGTGAAGTAACATTTGACTTGTAAAAACTGACAGTACTGCGGATGCTTGAAATCAGAAACAAAACCAGAAATTGCTGGAAAAGCTCAGCAGGTCCGTGGAGAGAAATCAGAGTTAACGCTTCGGCTGGAGTGACCCTTCCTCAGAACTGATGGTAGCTAGGAAGATGCTGGTTTATATGCAGAATATAGAGTGGGAGAAGGGACTAAGGAGTAAATGATAGGTGAGAATAGAGCCCAAAGAGAGAGAAGAATAGTGGGACAGACAAACGAGTGGATAACGATCAGCCTGGGAGAATGAATAGCTGCTAATAGGGACAATTAATGGCAAACAATGGATAGTGTATAATACCAGATCATGTGATAACTGGGCTGGTGTGTGGGGTTTGGAGTAAGAACAAGGGAGAAGATGCTCTAAAATTGTTGAGCCCAATATTGAGTCCCAAAGGCTGTTGGGTTCCCAAGCGGATAATGAGGTGCTGTTCTTCCAGCCTGCACTGAGCGTCACTGGGACACTGCAGCAAGCCTGAGACAGAGATGTTGGCCAGGGAACAGGGTGGGGAGTTGATGGGGCAGGCAACTGGAAGCTCAGGGTCTTTTTTTGTGAGTGGAATGTAGATGTTCTGCGAAGCTGTCACCCAGTCTATGCTTCATTTCCCCAAGGTAGAGGAGACCACATTGAGAGCAGCCAATGCAGTCGAATGGATTGTGGGAAGTGCAGGTAAAGTGCTGCTTCACCTGGAAGGTATGTTTGGGCCCTTGGATAGTGAGGAGGAAGGAGGTAAATGGATAGGTGTTACAGTTTGTGCTTTCAGGGAAAGGTGCTGTTGTGCTGTGGTGGTGGTGGTAGGGGTGGGGGATGGTGGTGGGAGGGGATGGTGCTGATGGAGTGAAGGAGGAGTGGGCCAGGGTGTCCTGGAATGAACTGTCCTTGCAGAAGGCTGACAGCAAAGGGGGGATGAGTATGTAACAAAAACAGAAGTTGCTGGAAAAGCTCAGCATCTGTGAAGAGAAATTAGAGTTAACACTCCATGTCCAGTGACCCTTCTGCAGAGTTCTAAGGTCACCAGGTCTGAAATGCTAACTCTGATTTCGCGTCATGGCTGCTGCCAGTCCTGCTGAACTTTTCCAGCAACTTCTGTTTTTGTTTTCAATTTACAGCATCTGCAGTACTTTCGGAGATGAATGTGTCTCTGATGGTGGCACCCTGCTGGAGGGGGCGGAAGTGGCAGCTAATGAATCTCTGGATGTGCATGCCGGTGGGATGGTAGGTGAGGACAAGGGGGACTCTATATCGCTGTTGTAGGAGGGAAGAGAGGGGGTGAGGGCTGAAGTGTGGGAGATAGGTCAGACCCAACTGAGGACCCTGTCAACTACGGTGCTGGGGAATCTTTGGTTGAGGAAGGAGGTTGGCATTTTGGTGGCCCCCTTGTTGAAGTTGGCATCATCAGAACGTATGCGATGGAGATAGAGGAACTGGGAGAATGGAATACAGTCTTTACAGGAAGCAGGGTGTGATGATGTATAGCCAAGGTAACTGTGGGAGTCAGTGGATTTGTAATGTTTATTGATGGCCAGCCTATCCCTATAAATGGAAACAGAGATGTCGAGGAAGGGAAGGGTGGAGTCATGGATGGACCAGGTGAAGGTGAGAGCGGGTTGAAGTTGGAAGTGAAATTGTTAAACTTTTCCAATTCTAGATGGAGAGGGAACCAGCACTGATGATATCCATATCGTAGAGAAAGAGTTGTGGGTGTGGTCTGGAATAGGACTGGAACAAGGAATGTCCCACAAAGAGTCAGGCATAACCAAGGCCCATGCAGAGCAGCCATGGCCACCCCTCTGACTGGAAGAAAGTGAGAGGGGTTAAAGGGGAAGGTGTTCAGGGTGAGGATGGGCTTGGCCAGGCGGAGGAGGGTAGTAGTGGTGGTTGGTGTCAGTTCAGGACTTTTTCCTAGGAACAAACGGAGAGCCCTGAGACCGTCCTGACAGACGTGTAAAGGGATTGTATATCCACGGTAAAGGGGAGGCAGCTGGTGCCCTCAAACTGGAAATTTAGAAACTGATGTAAAGCATCAGAGGAATCGCAGATGTAAGTGACTGGACTAATACATTTCACTTGTACTTCTTTCAATCTACTCTCTCATACTCGCTGCTCACAATGTGGTACTCATTACAGGGCTGAGACCCAACGGAGACTTGGTGACTGCTTTGGGAAAGCCTCCACTCTGCCCGCAGAAATGCCCTGGCCTTTCAATAGCTTGGCATTTCAACAAGCCATCTTGATCTTATGTCCATTTCCATCCTCGGCTCCAGAAAGGCTCATTTCGAAATGGAGGAACGACACCTCACTTTCTCCTTTGGCACTTTACATCTTTTAGCACTTAATATTGGGTTTGACAACTTCATCTTTTGCCCTTCATTTATTGTAATCTCCACCTCCCACTGCCGTATCTTGTGTGTGTTTCGTTGACATTGCTCTCAGAAGAGAGGATCCATTTTCTCCTTATCACAAACACATTTATACCCATTGTACACTATTGCCTCTCTTTTACCACCTTTGGCAATCCCTTTGTCTTTTGCTCTGTTAAAAATCACACAACACCAAGTTATGGTCCAACAGGTTTAATTGGAAGCACTAGCTTTCGGAGCGCCGCTCCTTCATAAGGTGGTTGTGGAGTACACAAATGCAAGACACAGGATTTATAGCAAGAGTTTACAGTGTGATTTCACTGAAATTATACATTGAAACATACCTTGATTGTTTGTTGAGTCTTTCATCTGTTCGAATACCATGATAGTTTCACTTCTTTCATGTCTAAATCACAAAACTTTAAAAAAAAAGTTGCATTCTCAGGTTAACTGTAACAATTGGTGTTAGCTGGATAATATGTTGAAGGTATTAGCCCCCTGTGTTCTCTGTCTGTGCCATAAAGTTTAGACTGATTCTAATCTAAAAAGTAAGATAACAGAGTCTTACATGAATTTATGCAGTTTTTGAGCAAAGTACAATGTAACTCTGCAAGTACAAATTCACCCCACAAACTTATACGTGTGTGTGTGTGTGTCTGGGTTGGGGTTTTGTGAGTGTGAGAGAGAGAGAGCGTATATGTGTGTGTATATGAGTGTAGAGTGTCTTAAGTCTGTGAGGGGGTGCATGTGTGAATGTGAGAGTGAGTATGTCTGTAGGAGAGTGTGTGTGTGTCTGGGGTGGGGGGGTTGTGTCTGTGAGAGGGAGTGTATATGTGTGTGCGTGAGTGTAGAATGGTCTAAGTCTCTGAGAGGATGCCGGTGTGAGTGTGGGAGTGTGTGTGTCTGTAAGGGTGTGTGTGAATGTCTGTTAGCGTGTCTGTGTATATGTGTGCCCATGTATATGTGTGTGTATAGGAGTGTGTGTGTGTGTGTATAGTGCAATGGTGGTCACCTGTAGTGTGACGTGAACCCAAGGTCCCGGTTGAGGCCCTCCCTATGGGTGTGGAACTTAGCTATCAGCCTCTGCCCAGCCACTTCTTGCTGCTGCGTGTCCCAAAGTCCGCCTTGGAGGATGGTCACCTGAAGGTCCAAGGTTGAATGGGAGGGAACCCTCCTGTCTGTTGATTGTTGTGCGGTGCCCATTCATCTGTTGCCGTAGCCTTTGCTTGGTCCACTAAAGTAATGAGGTGTACTAATTCATTACGGACAAAGAATTGGATGTGAGATTTCCTGTCTTGGGAAAAATGATAACCAATACAACTAAGTCTTTGAGTAAACATTTTAATTTTGTACTGAATCATGAAATGGGTTATAATGACAAGTTTTTATTTGCTAAAGGAATGAAAAACTACATTTGTGCTTAATTTTGTGTTGTATCTGTATCTGAACAAGTTAATGTAATTCCGTAGAAGACATCAGCATTGATACAAATAATAGTGGCTCTCCGAAAGCTAGTGCTTCCAATTAAACCTGTTGGACTATAACATAGTGTTGTGTGAGTTTTAACTTTGTACACTCCAGTCCAACACCGGTATCTCCAAATCTTTTGCTCTGGACACCCTCACTATCTGTTCCACTCACTCCTCCTTCCCCTCTGTCAACAGCATAAATCCACCATTTTCCAAATCTTGCAAATCTGAAGATAGACATATCAGACTCAAAACATTTACTCTGCTTCTCACTCCACAGATGCTGCGAAAGCTGCTGAGTTTCTCTAGAATTTTCTGTTTTTGTACTAAGGCTGCTAAAATCCACTAAAGTAACTTCAATTTCAGTCTGACTGAGGTGTACTAATTCATTACGGCCAAAGAATTAGATGTGAGATTTCCTGTCTTGGGAAAAAATTATAACCAATATAACTAAGTCTTTGAGTAAACATTTTAATTTTGTAGTGTATCATGAAATGGGTTATAATGACAAGTTTTTACTTGCTAAAGGAATGAAAAACTACATTTGCGTTTAATTTTGTGTCATGTCTGTATCTGAACAAGTTAATGTAATTCCATAGAAGACATCAGCATTGATACAAATAATAGAGTTCTGTGGTGCCATATAATGTGTCAGACTTCAACATGAACTCTGCAGTAAAGCAAAAAAAAAGTCATGTTCCTACTGTGGGTACGTTAATACATTTTAATCAAGCACAAATGCAGTGAAATTGCCTTTTGGTCTTCACCAGTACAGAGAGCTTTTTGTGTTGTACCCAGCCTAACCCACTAACTCTGGTTTTGTGCATGTGTAATTAATTATAAGGAAATACTAAAACACTTGGGTAGATATTACTCTTCCACCAGATGTTCCATATGTGAGAATGTATTTACCCTTTTTTTTGAGTCAAGCATAACAAAACTACTGTATTTGATCAGTGTTGTTTCTGTTTTCCTTCTGAACTATTCCCTGCGCTTTGAAGACCATATGGCCTTAGGAATGAAAATGTTGGAACTGCTGTCAGTCAAGAAACATCTTGGGAACTACTGTTTGTACTGTACCATTGTGCAGCATTACAAGAAAGGGACTTTCCATGTGCTATTGACTGAAAAATATACTCTAGGCGCTCAGATTTTAACATCAAGTAATGGTGTTAGATTTACATTTGAGAAGGGTTTGCCATTTTGTTTACATTTCACGCCGATATCCTGCAAGCTTTATACTTGCATGATATATCCTTATCGGATGGCTCAAAGACCACTTTGAATGTAATCTCATAGAATGACTTTTGGAACAGATGAAGCTATTGATATTTGACTTCAGCTAGTTAAATACGGTGGCTCAGTGGTTAGCACTGCTGCCTCACAGCACCAGCGTCCCAGGTTTGATCCCAGCCTCAGGTGATTGTCTGTGTGTAGTTTGCACGTTCTCCCTGTGCCTGCGCGGGTTTCCTCTGGGTGCTCTGGTTTCCTCCCCAGTCCAAAGATGTGCTGGTTAGGTGAATTGGCCATGCTAATTTGCCCATAGTGTTAGATGCATTAGTCAGAGGGAAATGGGTCTGGGTGGGTTACTCTTTGGAGGGTTGGTTTGGGCTGAAGGGCCTGTTTCTACACTGTAGGGAATCTAATCTAAATATGCATTACAGAACATGAGAAAAGTAATGAGTAAGATTTGATCTATTGAGATCATGCACATTTCGCCTTTATGTAAACTTAAACTAATTTAATTAATGTCCCCCCAAGAGCTGGTCTACATGGCTAAAAGATCAAGTGGGAGAAAGTGAGGACTGCAGATGCTGGAGATCAGAGCTGAAAAATGTGTTGCTGGAAAAGTGCAGAAGGGCTAATGCCCGAAACGTCGATTCTCCTGCTCCTTGGATGCTGCCTGACCTGCTGCGCTTTTCCAGCAACACATTTTTCAGCCGTAGAAGATCAAGTGTACAACACGGTTCAAAATTCCTCCCTGAACTCCAGATCAGGTTGTGAATTGGATTGGACAAAACATTCTTCAACCTTTGTTGTCTCCATAGAGATGATTAGGTCCCAATGCTACAGAGCCATTATGTCCCATTTATCATCTAGACTCTTGTTTCACAATCTGGATGTTGTCGGTATTAAGATAGTACAAAAGATCACACAACTGTTTTTCATCCAAATGTTACTAACTTCTTTTAATGTCAACTTAATCTACATTTCCACTGTGAGGTGAGCAAAAACGAAACTTCCAATCTCTGTATGACCTTGAAAAGTGTTAAATCTGTCACTGTTTACCCCCCTTCTGTTTTTATTTATATTATCAGTGTTATTTGGCATTGATGTCCACATGTGATGTTAGCTTTAAATTTAGGTTTCAAAGCTCTTCATCAACCTTGCTCTGAAAAACAAATTTGTACAGTATTTTCTATAAACCGGAATCATTAAACATAAACCTCATTAATAACCTCATTGATAATCACTCAGCTTTTTGTGTTCCACGTTTGCTAATAGATACCCATTCATTAGGCACACATGTTTCACATTTCCTTTCCCAATGTGCATTTTGTTACTTTAATTCATGTTAAAAATCCATCTGCCACTCCTTAGGCTCTCCGTTTAGTTTCTACGAATGCCTTTGAATGTTGTTAATTTCCCTTAGGTGGTTCTAATGATTTGGGTTTTGGCTTTCAAGACCAAACCCAATCAAAAAGGCTCTATAATTCAATTTTCTGTACAGACTGCCCTGGGTTAGGAAGAAGCCTGACCCCACCCCCCCCCCCCGCCCCCCCGCCTTTTGAGGCCCAGACTTGGTGATGTGCACAGTTGCACGAGTGTCCAAAGCAAAAGGCCAGTGGGCTGATAAAAATTGATCCTTGCTACTTGTTTGAGTACAGGGCATCACTGAGAGGTGACCTTCAGTTAAAACATGGCATTGGGGAAGGGGGAGGTGGGGACCGGTTGGAATGGGGCAAGGCGAACCTGATGACTGTCTTGCGAGGTGGCTGATCTGTGAAAGGGGTCCTTTTGATGGGTCAAGGCACTACTTTGTAGTTTTAAAAGGGACCTAATGCCTATTCTAGGCATTGGTAGTGCCAATGTAGAATAGGAATGGAGACCAACTGTCTGCTGTCTTAATATACTTTGTGCCCTAACAACAGCAGCAATATGTACTGCTCAGAGTCTAACCAAAATAACTCTGCATCACAGGTAGGCAGGGTGGTTAAGAAGGTGTTTAGCACTTGCATTCATTGCCAGACCACAGGAATTGGGACGTCATATTGAGGTTGTACAGAACATTGGCAAGGCTTCGTCTCGAATGTTGTGTCCAGTTCCGGTCACTCTGTTATAGGAAGGAAAAACTGGAAAGGGATCAGGATAGATTTGCTAGGATGTTACCAGGAATGGAAGGTTTGACTTATTAAAAATACAGTGGGACTTTTTTCACTGGAGCATAGGTGGACGAAGGGTGACCTTATAGAATCATGAGGAGCATAAGATAAGGGTCTTATCCTCAGGGTGGGGGAGTTGAAAACTACAGGGTATATTTTTAATGTGAGAGGCAAAAGACTTAAAAAGGACATGAGGGGCAACATTTTTACACAGAATGGTTCACATGTGGAATGAACTTCCTGAGGAAGTGGTGGATGCGGGTACAGTTACAACGTTTAACAGACATTTGAATGAGTAAATGAATAAAAAATGTTTGGAAGAATATGGGCCAAGCACAGGCAAGTGGGAATGGTTTAGTTTGGGAACATGGTCGGTGTGAACTGGTTGGACCAAAGGGTCTGGTTCAATGTTGTATGTTTCCATGACTCTGTGCTAATTCATAGTTTGGAAGAAGTACTTGGTGTATGTCATCAGACACAATTATGTTTCAAGTACCTAGCAGAAATATAAGGTTGTCTCATTATCTTTATTATTGAGGTCCATTCTTAAAAAAAAGGAACAAGCAGAAATTAATTAGCTGAACATAAGTACACCTTTTAATAATGGTCTTCTGGTACAAACTTTGAATCAGTGTAGCTCTTTTGTCTCTGGATCACAAAGTTCTGGTTCAAGTCTAACCCCTGGATTGATAGTTTAGGCTAACATTTCAGTGCAATCTTGAGGGAGCGCTGCACTGTTGACGTTGGGACCATTCAAATGAGACACTAAACCCAGGCCACGACTGTGCGCACAAAATATCCAACAACTCAAGCTCACCTTTATCCTTCAGTACTGTCACTTAAGCAGATTAACTGGCTGTTCTTGTTGTTTCTTTAGGGACCTTACTGCAGGCCAATGGGTCATTGTGTTTCTACACTGCAAACAGTGAATGACACGGGTTGTAAGTGATTTGGGACATCCTGAAATCAGAAAAGGGACAATTCTTATCTGTACCATCTTTTTTTTACGTTATATTGGTTCAGTCAGCTTTAAGAAGGAGCTGAATGATTGTGATGAGTCATCAACTAAAGTTGTGGCAAACACAAATCAACATTCCTGATGAAGGGCTTTTGCCCGAAACATCGATTCTCCTGCTCCTCGGATGCTGCCTGACCTGCTGTGCTTTTCCAGCACCACTCTAATCTTGGCTCTGATCTCCAGGGCCGGCAGTACCCACTTCCGCCTACTTATGTTCCCTGTCAAATTGCTAGGGATTCCCTGACGAGCAAATAAACCAAAAGGACTGCGGATGCTGGAAATCAGAAAGAAAAAACGAAAAATCAGTTCTTCAGTTCTGAAGGAGGGTCACAGGACCAGAAACGTTAACTCTGTTTTCTCTCTATAGACGCTGCCAACGCTACTGGATTTTTGCAGCAATATTTGTTTTTGTTTCTGATTAGCAAGTTTGTCCTGTAAGTAACTGTATACTAAACGGTCCAAAAGATGCTCAGACTTGCTTCTCATTCTCTGCTATGTTGGCAGGTTGTTCAAGAGCGATAGTTAGAATGTCGCAATTAACAGCGGCACTCCTAGGTTGGTTGAGAGGAAAATAGGTCGCCATTCCCTCTCTTGATCACTCTCCAACGCAACCCTGCTCTTCTTTGCATGTGTGCGATACTACTCAGATTTGATGGTGATACCCAAAGCAAACATCCTACGACCAGAGTCAAGATCATACATGAATTAGAATTAGAATTAGCTTTAATTTCACGTGTTCAAATGATTACAGTGAAAAAATCTTTAAGTCGCCAATTATGGTGCCTAGTTACTGACTCTGAAGTATAAATTCCTTGGGAGAAAACTAGAAAAATAAAGAAGTTAAAAAGTCCAGTGTGACAGACCATTGGAATAAATTAGAAAAATAAAGAAATAAAAAGTTCAGAATAACAAACCTTCCAACAGAGTCTGTGTTGGCACCTAACCTCTAGTCCAGGCCAAGCCTTGCCTCCAGACTGTGTTGGGCTTCATCTTACAACTCCCAAGGCTGGGAGACTGCCCTGGAATCATCTCGAGGATGGACGTCCATGCTGAGGCCACACTGCGTCGCCAAAAGACTGCCACGCCAGGCCAAGAGGCCGCTTCACCGAGTCAACGTATTGCCAAGTTGAGTCTGAGCTGAGGCCAAGAGTTTGAGTCCATGTTGAGGCTGGGAGTCCACGCTGAGGTTGGGATTCTGAGCTGAGGCCAAGAGTTCAGGGCATTGCCGAGAAGAAGGAAGGAAAGGAAAACCACAAAAGAGAGAAAAAAAGAAAAGCAAAAAGAAACAGACGGAGTGGACAAACCCCGCTGCCGCCTTGGATCTGACAAGGATTACCCATTGGATCAAGCACCGTGGGCGATTGGCACCAAAGAAATCTCCATCGAGGTGTCAAAATCTTCGAGAGAGCCAAAGAGATAGGATGGTTGGCAAAAGAATTGTGAGGTAAGTAAAATTAACATTTATAAATGATCAGTTCCTGAATAGTTAATACTGAAGAAAGTAATTTCGATTGGCACTTTGAGCCAGAAATTTGTGATGAATGTTTCACACTCAATGACTTAATACAACTAATTCTAGTCGGCTAGTGGAATTGAACATCCAGTTGTCTTCTATCCTCCTTCAAATCCTTATTAATGCCTGGTTATGATTCTGTAGACAGCAATTGCTCTCTACTACGTCAAGGAAAGCCCCAGTAATTTATCAGCAGCAAGCATCAGCAAATTATTTAATTGTAGGTACCAGGGCCAAACTTGATTCTGACCTCAACCCAACTTGCAAACATGTACGTTCAAGTACACAAGATAGAAGCTAGCAGTAGGAGCCTCTCGTGGTATAGTGGTAGTGTCCCTAACTTTGGTTGTGTTATGTCCTAGGCGAAAATGAGTATTGTAGATGCTGGAGATTAGAGTCAAAATTAGAGTGGTGCTGGAAAAGTACCACAGGTCAGGCAGCATCCGAGGAGCAGGAAAATTGATGTTTCGGGCAAAAGCCCTTCTGAAACATCGATTTTCCTGCTCCTTGGATGCTGCCTGACCTGCTGTGCTTTTCCAGCACCACTCTAATCTTCTGTTATGTCCTGCCTACTCCAGATGTGGGTCAGAATATCTACAGAGAGGTTGATTACAAATTAGCTAGATATTATTGGCAGTCATCAACTCCTTTGTGCAGGAGCCAATTGTTAGTCCCTTAGCTCACCCAACTTAACGCAGATCCAGAACTGTATCGGTGCCATTCTGGTCTACACGCCTTCGTGCCTTTAACCTACTGCTCATTGGTGGGTATAGATTTTCATTCATAATTACTGCCATCTTTATGGTCTACTGTGGAAACTATTTAATTGGAGGGCACTCTCCAGCTGCAATGTTTAACTTTGACAAACCCACAACACTGACTTAGTTGTCATGACAAAATGATATAGCCTAGGATAGATTTGGAATAATTGGTGCTGGTTTTGGTATTCTGCGTTGTTGGCTTTAAATGTAAAAAGAAAAGTGGATGTACGTGTGCTTTGCCAAAATAAGGAATAAACTAGGTAATTTAAGGATGAGTTGATGGGCAGAGTCCTGATTTTCCAGTGTAGTCTCTTCTGGCAATGTTGTATTTCCCAAGCCCGTTCATGCTATTTATTTGCAACAAGAAGGCTTCAAATTCTTATTTTTGTGTAGTTACTCACTCAATGTATAAATGCTTTTGCTCTGAATTGTTTCCACGCTGAAATCTAGGAATACGTTAACCAGGACCATATAACAAGTGAGAATGAACATGAAAATAAAGCAATTTAGAGAAAATTGTTTTCTTTTGTAGCTAATTTCAATAATTGTTACGCGTTTCTATGGTGAGGGCCCCTCGGAAATGCAGACACACTCTAACAGACCTCTGGAAATAATGGCAGGTTCCTGGACACCCTCCAACAGAAAGTGTCAGCTACAAACAGGAAAGTATTTTCGATTAATGTAAAGCAGCAGAAATATCAAAACAGTCAGACAGCCAGCACCTACAGCAATAGAATTCACAGATCGATGGAAATCTGATGATTGCATGAAAATGCAGGAACCATCCATAAGTGTTTGCTACAGAGTCAGTTTCAAAACCTTTAAGAGTTGGAAGCACAGAGTCATAGAGATGTACAGCACGGAAACAGACCCTTCAGTCCAACTTGTCCATGCCGACCAGATATCCTAACCTAATCTAGTCCCATTTGCCAGCACTTGGCCCATATCCAGAGTAAGCGAACCATGTTTACCAAAGAGGAAATTCAGTGGGGCGATGGAATGAGAATATGGAATTTTAATTTGTGTGACATAATGCATGAATGACGGGCTAATGTTTTTCTCATGTGGTAACACATTTTAATGCAAGCTAATGGTGCAATTTTGGCAAGCAGGAAAGACATATGTGGTAAATATTTTGTTTAAGTACAGTGCCTTTAAGTAGGTTGAAGAAGCATGATGTTTATATGGTCTTGGTTACAGAAGTGTTAAATTGACTGATTTCGGTTAACTAGTTTGTCATTGCTACAATTTGTGTATGCCAATTCAGCACTGATTAGTGCTGGGTCATGGAAGTTTATGCCTTCCAAGAGTTACGTAAAACACATTTTGAGAATCTGCATAGGTGTTACACAGTAGAAATGTTTGTCCTGCTTAGAATATTGTTAAGTGAACACTAGTTGACCCATAATGTGAGTAAGCACATTGCAGCAATTACAATCCACTGATTTTTAATGCATTACTTTTCTTTTTTTTTGATCAAATACTGGAGAAAGACTAGAAACAAAAGCCGCTGGATGTCAATGCAGCAATTTGAGGATTGTTCAGACAGAGCACTATTATACTGGGCTGGAGTTAAATCCAATCTTCACAATTGAAACAGAATGCTGTTGCTTTTTACTGTTCCTTGGAAAAGCATACAGTATTAGGAATTGCACTGTGCATTTTGTCCACTTGAGTCTACCATACACAGCTCTACCAGCAAAGGGAGTTTGAGAAAAAAAAATTAAAGGAAGCCATCTTTTAGCAGCATGTAGAATTCTGATTCTGAATGCTTTTTACTGAACATGTTACTGTTTCCATCTAAGAACATAAATACGGACTTGGAATTTGTGGTCCATCGTTTTGTCCACACCCTTCAGTTAATTGAACTGTAACAACTAACACTTAATCTAGGGAATAAAATTGATGGAATACAACAACATGAGGAGTTCACGTGTCTGGTGTGGATTGTGCAGGAGAAACTATTGCTATTGATTCTGTGGACTGAGGACAAAACAGCTGCAAATGAGATGTCAGTGCAGGATATTATCAAAATTTGGTTGGAAGGCCAAAAGGCATACCCATGGAATGTAAAACAAATCTTTGTCTAAGATCTTTGAAACCTGAGAGAGATTTCTTCACACTAATGTGGCTTCCCTGTAGCTCTGATTTTAATGTTCTTCCCCCCTTTACCAAAGAATACTGATTGTGCTGGTTCACAGGCATTGTCTGGTTGAATGGCATTTGATATTGTGCATCCTAGACACTGAGCCCTAGGATGCTTGATTTACCAAGAATGTAGTACAGTCAGTTCCTCTATAATGTGATGGTGGTGTTTTGTGCAACTCTGCAGTACAGAAAAATCACCCTTTGAAAACAGTGCTTAAATTGTGGGTGATGTAATTGCATTACGGCCAACACACGTTTTAAAAGTTTGCACTTTAGAAAGAGCATCCCCAATTTGTCAACCACTTTACAGCGAGTTTGCATTGAAGAAACACGCGTTATAGCAGAATGACCTGTATGACTATTTGTACATACATCCTCAAAAATGTCAATCAACTGACACCTCCAGTGGAAGAATTTGTAATCAACATCAGCCAGTGCAATAGCCAAGTTGATAGAAAAATGGTAGAACATTGGTTTCCAAGTGTGAACAAGTGATTTGAGTCAAAGTTGGGGAAAGAGATTGGGGGTGGCATGTGACCAATTTTCAAAAGAAACTTCCTGTGTCATATAGGCTGTGAAGGCAAAGCCAGCATTTATTGTCCATGTCTCATTGTCCTTGAAAAAGTGAACATGAATGACTTTCCCGAAAGGACATTAACAATCAAATGTAGCACTATGGCCCTTTCACCATTAGTAATTTTTCTTTTTCATAAGAATGTGTATTTCATCAAATTAATTTAGATTCCTCAGCCACCATTGAGGGGATTTGAACTCATCTCATTTGATTAGTAATATAGACCTCTGTAATTCCTGTGCAATTATACAAGAGGCATGCAACTCCCATTAATAGTCAAGATGTCTCCTTGCAAATATCTATTTACATGGATTCTTGGCTAGAGCACTATATTGAGAATCATTCTGTTTTTCCAGTATATATCCCACCATTGTCCCAGATAAGATCATGACTTCCGTTTAATGATAAAAGACCACAGAAAGCTACAGAACAGAGCAATTTAGGAGTCCCCATCCATGAATCACAAAAAACTAACACCAACATCCAATGGGTGATTGGGAAGGCAAATGGAATGTTAGTCTTTATTTCAAAAGGAATGGCATAAAAAAGTAGAGACGTTTTGTGGAAACCATACAAGTCAGACCTTAGCTGGAGTATTGTGAGCAGTTCTGGTCGTCTTAACTAAGGAAAGGTATTGGACGCAGTCCTGAGAAGCTTCACTCAGCTAGTAATGCATATGGATGGATTTTCTTATGAAGAGATGTTGAATAGTTTGGGTCTGAACTCATTGGCGTTTAGGAGAATGAGAGGAAACCCTAATTGAAACATTCAAGGTTCTTAGCAGAATGACATGTTGGATGTGGAGAAGTTGTTTCACCTGGTGGGAGAGCCTGGAACCAGAGGGTAAAATCTCAAAGTAAGGGGCCACACATTTAAACCAGAGAGGAAGAGGAATTTCTTCTCTCTTAGAGGGGAGGGAATCTGTGAACCCTTCACCGCAGAGGACTGTTGAGGATGGATCATTATTATATTCAAGGTGAGATAGACAGACTTTTAATCACAACTGAAAAATGTGTTGCTAGAAAAGCGCAGCAGGTCAGGCAGCATCCAAGGAGCAGGAGAATCGACGTTTCGGGCATAAGCCCTTCTTCAGGAATGAGGAAGGTATGCCAAGCAGGCTAAGATAAAAGGTAGGGAGGAGGGACTTGGGGGAGGGGCGTTGGGAATGCGATAGGTGGAAGGAGGTTAAGGTGAGGGTGATGGGCTGGAGTGGGGGGGGGGC
>NC_057718.1:95854353-95868622 GCF_004010195.1 Chiloscyllium plagiosum
CTGCAGATACATGGAATCAACCTTCATCATTTTCGCCACCTCCAACAGACCCCACCACCAAGGATATATTTCCCTCCCCTCCCCTATCAGTGTTCTGGAAAGACTACTCCCTCCGTGACTCCCTCGTCAGATCCAGATCCCCCACCAACCCAACCTCCACTCCCGGCACCTTCCTCTGGGACCGCAAGAAATGCAAAACTTGCGACCACACCTCCCCACTCACTTCCCTCCACGGCCCTAAGGGATCCTTCCATATCCGTCAGAAATTCACCTGCACCTCCACACACATCATTTACTGCATCCGCTGCACCCGATGTGGCCTCCAATGCATTGGGGAGACAGGCCGCTTACTTGCATAACGTTTCAGAGAACACCTCTGGGACACCCGCACCAACCAACCCAACCGCCCTGTGGCTGAACACTTTAACTCCTCCTCCCATTCTGTCAAGGACATGCAGATCCTTGACCTCCTCCATCGCCAGACCATGGCAACATGACGCCTGGAGGAAGAGCCACTCATCTTCCGCCTAGGAACCCTCCAACCACAAGGGATGATTGCCGATTTCTCCAGCTTTCTCATTTCCCCTTCTCCCACCTTTTCTCAGTCCCAACCCTCAGATTCAGCACCGCCTTATTGACCTGCAATCTTCTTCCCGACCTCTCTGTCCACCCCTCTCTGCCCTATCACCCTCACCTTAACCTCCTTCCACCCATCGTATACCCAACGCCCCTCCCCCAATTCCTTCCTCCCTACCTTGTATCTTAGTCTGCTTGGCACATCCTCCTCATTCCTGAAGAAGGGCTTATGCCCGAAACGTCGATTCTCACGCCCCTCCCCCACTTCCTTCCTCCCTACCTTTTATCTCAGCCCGCTTGCCACACCTTCCTCATTCCTGAAGAAGGGCTAATGCCCGAATCGTTGATTCTCCTACTCCTCGGAAGCTGCCTGACCTGCTGCGTTTTTCTAGCAACACATTTTTCAGCTCTGAACTCCAGCATCTGCAGTCCACCCTTTCTCCTAGACTTTTAATCAGTTAAAGAATCAAGGGTTATAGGGAAAAGGCAAGGAAGTGCAGTTGAGAATGATCAGATCAGCCAACATCTCATTGAGTGATGGAGCAGATTTGATGGGCTGAATGGCGTATTTCTGTCCTACAGTCCTTGCCCAATCGAATAGAGTTAAATTTAAAGGGGATAAGTGCAGTCAAAGTTGCCTGGAAGCAAAATCCAAATTGTGTACAGAAAGCTCTCCCAGTCTTTTCCCTGGGGTGGAGGAGATCAGAACTGGAGGATATATTTTGTAGGTGAGAGGAGGAAGATTTGAAAGGGACTCGAGGAGCAACTTTTTCCCACAAAGGGTGATTTGTATATGGAATGAGCTGCCAGAGGAAGTGATAGATGCAGGTACAGTTACTTCATTTAAAAGACATTTGGATAGGCACATGAACTGGAAAGGTCTAGAGGGATATGGGCTAAATGCAGTCAAATGGGACTAACGTATTTGGGGAACTTGGTCGGCATGGATGGATGGATGGACCGCAGGGTCTGTTTCCATGCTGTGTGACTCTATAATAACAAATAAAAGGTTTTAACCAATCTGCTCACTTGATGTGAGTTTAGGGCTCAGTAGTTAGCACTGCTGCCTCACAGTACCAGGGACCTGGGTTCGATTCCAGCCTCGGGTGACTGTCTGTGTGGAGTTTGCACATTCTCCCAGTGTCTGCGTGGGTTTCTCTGGGTGCCCTGGTTTGCTCTCACAGTCCAAAGAGTTGGTGGTCAGGTGAATTGGCCTTGCTAAATTGCCCATAGTGATAGGTGTGTTAGTAAGGGGTATATATAGGGTAGCGGAATGGGTCTGGGTGGGTTACACTTCAGAGGGTCGGTGTGGACTTGATGGGCTGAAGGGCCTGTTTCCACTCTGTGGGGAATCTAATCAACCATAAATATTGGCCACAGGAAGAGTGAGATTCCCCCATGCTCTTCTTGGAAGAAGAACTATAGGATCTTGCAAGTTGATTGTGGCTTCAGTTTACCATTTCTGCTGCAAGGCAGTTATCTGACAGTGCAGCACTCCCTCTGAACTGCATTGCTAGAGTAGATTATACATTTCAGTCTCTGGACTGCCGCTGAAACCAATGGTCAGAGTCACGAGTATCTCCAAAGCTGACACCAGATGGTAGCAATTTCTTTTCATACATTTAGGTAATAGATACAGAATCCCTACAGTATGGAAACAGGCCCTCCAGCCCAACCCGACCCTCTGAAGAGTAACCCACCCAGACCCATTCCCCAACATTGCACCCCTGACTAATGTACCTAACCTACACGTCCCTGAACACTATGGGCAATTTAGCATGGCCAATTCACCTAACCTGCAAACCTTTGGATTGTGGGAGGAAACTGGAGCAAACCCACGCAGACACAGGGAAAATATGCAAATTCCACACAGACAGTCACCCGAGGCTAGAATTGAGCATGGGTCCCTGGCGCTGTGAGGCAACAGTGCTAATGAGCCACTACGGTCAGGTAGGTGAGCCCTGCTCGGCTTGGCTATAAGATCCACAGATTCCCTCCCCTCTGAGAGAAGAAATTCCTCCTCATCTCTGGATTAAATGTATGACCCCTTACTTTGAGATTTTACCCTCTGGTTCCAGGCTCTCCCGCCAGGTGAAACAACTTTTCCGCATCCAACATGTCATTCTGCTAAGAACCTTGAATGTTTCAATTAGGGTTTCCTCTCATTCTCCTAAACGCCAATGAGTTCAGACCCAAACTATTCAACATCTCTTCATTAGAAAATCCGTCTATATACAGACAGTAGGTGACTGAAGATAAAATCTGCTTGCCAGATGCATTAGCTGTAAGAAAAAACAGAAGTTGCTGGAAAAGCTCAACAGGTTCAGAAGCATCTGTGAAGAGAAATCAGAGTTAATGTTTTGGTTCTGGTGACCCTTCCTAAGTGGTAGCTCAGAAAATGTCAGTTTATTTGCAGAGGATAGGGTTGGGAAAGGGGAGCGGTAAGGAGTAAAAATAGGTGGGGATAGAGCCCAGAGACGGAGAAGACAGTTGGACAGACAAAGGATTGATAACGATCTGGATGAGAGGGGGAATAGCTGTTAATGGAGACTGTTAGTGGCTAATGATAGGTACTGGCAGACTATGTGATAACAAGGCTTAGTGGGTGGGGTAGGGAGCTAGGACATGGGAGAGTTCAGGCCCTAAAATTATTGAACTTGGTATTGAGTCTGGTTGTAAGGTTGTTGCATAGATGATTTAGAATTTGTTTCGGTTGGTGATGACATGCATTGATGAATAGGCTGGTGTCTTAGTCGAAGCTGAGTGTGAAAGGAACAGATGCAGAAATACAATAGAAGTTGCAACAATCAAATCACCTAGTGTTAAGAAAAGGCTGACAGTAAGATTGCCAAAGTAACAACTCAACCACAATGGGAAGAAGACCAAGTTTAATTTAGATAAATGTGAGGTGCTGAATTTTGGAAAGGTAAATCAAGGCAGGGTTTAGATCAGAGTGGTGCTGGAAAAGCACAGCAGGTCAGGCAGCATCAGAGGAGCAGGAAAATCAATGTTTCGGGCAAAAGCCCTTCAAAAAACTTCTCAACCTTCACAACATCTTTCCCATAGGAGGGAGACCAGAATTGAACGCAATATTCTATTAGAGGCCTAATCAATGTCCTGTTTAGCCACAAGATGACCTCCCAACTCCTATACTCAATGCACTGACCAATAAAGGAAAGCATACCAAATGCCTTCTTCACTATCCTATCTACCTGCGACTCGACTTTCAAGGAGCTATGAATCTACAATCCAAGATCTCCTTGTTCAGGAACCCTCCCTAGGACCTTACCATTAAGTATATAGGTCCTGCCTTGATTTAGGCAAAAGTGAGAACTGCAGATGCTGGAATCCAAAGTAGACAGGCAGGACGCTGGAAGAACACAGCAAGCCAGGCAGCATCAGGAGGTGGAGAAGTGGTGAAGAGCTTGAGCTATAGGGAGAGGCTGAATAGGCTTGGGCTGTTTTCCCTGGAGCCTCGGAGGCTGAGGGGTGACCTTATAGAGGTTTATAAAATCATGAGGGGCATGGATAGGGTAAATAGACAAAGTCTCTTCCCTGGGGTCGGGGAGTCCAGGACATGAGGGCATAGTTTTAGGGTGAGAGAGGAAAGATATAAAAGGGACCTAAGGGGCAACTTTTTCACTCAGAGGGTAGTAAGTGTATGGAATGAGCTGCCAGAGGAAGTGGAGGAGGCTGGTACAATTGTAACATGGGTATATGAATAGGAAGGGTTTGGAGGGATATGGGCCGGGTGCTGGCAGGTGGGACTAGATTGGGTTGGGCTATCTGGTCGGCATGGACGACTTGGACCGAAGGGTCTGTTTCCGTGCTGTACTATGACTCCATGTCTCTAAGTCAATGTTTTGGGTGTAACTCTTCTTCAGGAATGCAGGTGGGGGTAGGAGGAGCTGCATATAGAGAGGGGGGAGGTTTGGGTGGGGAGAGGGATGGAACTGTGAGGTAGTGACGGTGAACACAGGTGGTGGGTACGACCTGGTTGGTCAATGGGATGGATGAATACAGTTGGTAGTTGGAGGGAAGGGTTGGTCGGGGGGAATGGAAGGGAGGAGGTGGGGCTGGAAGCAGAGTCAGGGGGTGGGTGGGAAGATTATTTGAAATTGGAGAACTCAACGTTGAGTCCTCCAGGCTGTAGGCTGGCTAGGCGGAAAACAAAGTGTTGTTCCTCCAATTTGCAGTCTGAGGCAATGGAGGAGGCTGAGGATGGTCCTGTCCGGAAAGGGAGTGGGAAGGGGAATTGAAATGGGCCGTGACCGGGAGGTCAGGCTAGTTCTTACTGGCCCAGCTGAGATGCTCGGTGAGTCATTCCCTAAGTTTGCATTCGGTCTCCCCGAAGTAGAGAAGACCACAGCGGGAGCACCTGATAGAGTAAACTAGGTTGGAGGAGAGGCAGGTGAACCTCTGTCTCACCTGGAAGGACTGTTTGGGGCCCTGGATGGAGGTGAGGGGCGTGGTGTACCAGCAGGTTTTGCATCTTTTACAGTTGTAGGGGTAGATACTGAGGGGGTCGGGGGGGTTTGGTGGTGTGAACTAAGAGGAAGTGGTGATGACAACATTGAAAAGGCATCTGGATGGGTATATGAATAGGAAGGGTTTAGAGGGATATGGGCCAAATGCTGGAAAATGGGACTAGATTATTTTCTCGGATATCTGGTCGGCATGGACGAGTTGGACCAAAGGGTTTGTTTCCATGGCTTACATCTTGATGACTCTAAGAAATATAAAGGGGAGGCAGCTGCAATATGCATAAAAAAACTTGCCACGTCTGCAAAACGATTACAGAGGAAGAAGATAAAAGTGCAAGCTTGGGGATCCCGAATGCAGATTCTCCCCCTCCGAAGCTCAGCTATTTCAAGGGGTAGATCACTTTGTATAAACCAGACCAGTGCAATTCAAACAGCGCTGTCAATTAATGCCTTCAATCATTTGGAAACCAGACACTGGTCATAATTGAATGCTTCTACATGTGTAATTAGTTTGGTGTGCTGTGAGTTACAGAACTTGCTTCACTGAAAGACTCCAAGTCGAATTGTACGTAATAAGAGCCTATTTTGGGAGGAAGGAAAATGCATTTCCAGTAAGAAGGAAGAGGCGGAGAGTATTTAGTATTGTACAAAAGCCCTCTGCTTGCCTTTGCAGCTAGCTTGCTGATTTGCCTGCCCCTCAATCCCAATTGACAGAGTCTTAATCATCCCAGGCAGCCCGGTAGGTCAGCTCAGTTGAAATACCCTAATCTGGCAAACTATACAGAGCACTGGAGATAGGCGTATGGTAAATTATACACTGACCTAATCCAGCTGTGCTTCCTGGGAAGAGGAGCAATTAACCAATCCAAATGGATGGAAAACTCCAGCAACCAAACTGGATAGAACAAGTATTGACAGCATTTGAGAAGCTGTGAATATGAGGTAATAATCAGTTTCTCAGGAAGAGAGCATTTTATAACCATGAGTAGCAGGCAAATTTCCAATTCCGTGGTGAGCTGAATTAGATTATCTTCAATTAATCACTAAGTGTCTGCATTTGGATACATCAGGCCCAATTAGACTTGTCCTTTGAAAAGAAAGCTCTGTGTTTGCATCTCATCCCTTCCTGCGGTGCACTATTTTGACAGGTCCACAAAACTGGCTGTTACTCAGGGCTGAATGTTGCCACTTTCATATGAAATGGAGAAAAAAAAATCCTATTGACTGATGTCTGGATCAAGCAATTTGAAGGTTTCTGCACCTGTTTCTCATGGGCAAAATGGCTGCCTAAGCATCCAATATGGTGAATCTGGCCCTCCTTAATGAAGGCAGAAAAGGAGGTGTTCAGAGTCAATGCTCAAAACAAACATTAGACTAATGTATACCTTCCAAAATCTAATAGCCCCTTGTCAGTAAGGTCTCTTTTTAAAAATTAATTAAATTTTAATTTACTTGAATGTAGAGCTGGGAGGTGCAGGAGGCATTGAATTCTTTTAAGGAACAAGAATTATAGGCTTGAGTTTTCACACAGGTGAAGAAACTGCATCTTCGCGAAAAATGGCGCAGAGGACCAGGTGTGTGGGGAGGTGAAGTATAAGGGCTGGACGGTCGTATCTTTTCTACTACTTTCTCAAGGCTGTACTGAAGCCCACCGAGTCCTGAGACTGGCCTTTTACCCCGAGCACTTCCACAGCAAGGACCCTCCAAAACCTCATCAAGAGCAGCAGCCACAGCTAACCTCCCCGCCAGAATGAAAATCCCAATCTCCGCTGCAGTCTTTCCCAGGTCAGGTATGAGGAGCCAGGAGTAAAAAGATTCAGCCATAAAGATCGGATTCAAGGATATCTACATGGGAGAAGAATCATTGCCCAACTTAGGGCTTCATCCCACTGCTGCTTGTACTAACACAGCAGTGTATGGTGGCCATTGGTATGTAAGGAGGATGGCATGCAAATCCATGTCTGGTTGTTTGCGATTTCCTGATTGAGGGGGGAGGATTCCTGAATATGGGATATACTATCTGGGGCAGGGGGGTGGGGGTGGGGGGGAGGTTGGCAGTTGAAGAGAGCTGACCCCTCCCTCCTGTTGCGTCCAACATCCACATTTGGTAAATCTCAACTTTCAGTGTTTATACAAACTTTCAGTGTTGGTACAAAGGAATATTTTGAAGCGTTGCCTCAAAACAAATCTCTTATTGAGTTTTGGCGAGATGTTACTCATGCCCCCCCTACACATTCACAGCACAGAGGTAAGAATGATTGGAGGGTGTCAAGCTCCTGGGAGTGGTCATCCACAACAAGCTTTTTTGCACACTTCATGTGGACGCACTGGTTACAAAGGCCCAACAACGCCTCTTCTTCCTCAGGCAGCTGGAAAATTTGGCATGATGACGAATGCCCTTTGCCAAATTTTATAGGTGCACCATCGAGAGCATCCTGCCTGGATGTATCACTACCTGGTATGGCAACTGTACCATTCAAGATCGGAGACGGTTACAGAGAGTGGGGAACTCGGCCCGGACAATCACAAAGGCCAACCTCCCATCTATACCTTCCATCACCCAGGCCCGCTGTCAAGGAAAGGCCGCCAGCATTCTCAAAGATCCGTCCCAACCTGGCAATGTTTTTCTACAACCTCTACCATCGGGGAGAAGGTACAGAAGCCTGAACACACGCACCAGCCGGTTTTGAAACAGTTTCTACCCTACAGTTTTTAGAATACTGAATGGACTCACAAACTCTTAATATTCGCCTGTATCTGTGTTTTTGTTTTTGCCGCTGATTACCTATTATTTACTATCTATGCTACTTAACTCTGTGACCTGTCTGTATTACTCGCAAGACAAAGCTTTTCACTGTGCCTCGGTACATGTGACAATAAATTCAAATCAATTCAAAAAGTAAGGCCATCATACATTTGAGCAACTCATGGAGAAAGTTAGTGAAGGCTTGTACTTTGAGTTATGGTCATAGAGATGTACAGCATGGAAATAGACCCTTCGGTCCAACTCGTCCATGCTGACCAGATATCCCAACCTAATCTTGTCCCATTTGACAGCATTTGGCGCATATCCCTCCAAACCTTTCCTATTCATATACCCATTCAGGTGCCTTTTAAATGTTGTCATTGTACCAGCCTCCACCACTTCCTCTGGCAGCTCATTTCATACACACACATCACCCTTTGGGTGGAAAAGTTGCCTCTTAGTCCCTTTTAAATTTGCCCCTCTCACCCTAAACCTATGCCCTCTAGTTCTGGACTCCCCTTGTTTGAACCAATATAGACAAATCAATGTGGTGATTATCAAACAAATGCCCCTCTGAGCAAATAGATGTTAAGACAGACAACTAAAAGTTTGTTTAAAGACATAGCCTGTAAGGAGTACCTTAAAGGAAGAGAGAGTGGGAGACATAAAGAGGTATTGCTCAGAGTACCAGAGTTGGGACATTATATAGAGGTTGTAATGGGTTTTGGTGAGGCCTGTTGTGTATATCCAGTTCTGGTATCCTTGTTATAGGAAGGATATTTTTAAGCTGGAGAGGATTCACAAGAGATTTACCAGGATGTTGCCAGAAATGGAGGCTTTGAGTTATAAAGAATGGCTGGATAGGCTGGGACTTATTCACTGAAGCATAGGATGTTGAGATGTGACCTTATAGAGGTTTATGAAATCATGAGGGGTATAGAACAGGTGAATGGCAGGTGTCTTTTCCCTTGGGTGAGGGATTTCAAGACTAGGAGACATATTTTTTAAGGTGAGAGGAATAAGATTCAAAAAGGACATGAGAGTGGTTTACGCAGAGAGTGATTCGTGTATGGAATGGAGTTCCAGAGGAAGTGGAGGATGAGGGTACAGTTACAACAACTAAAAGACATTTGGATAAGTACATGAATAAGAAATGTTTGGAGTTGTATGGATCAAGAGCAGGATGGTGGGACTAGTTTAGTTTGCGATTATGTTTGGCATGGACTGGTTGAATGTAAGGGTCTATTCCTGTGCTGTATGATTCTATGACTTTAGGTAGATAGATTTGGGGGGAGAATTTCAGAGTTTAGGGCCAGAGATTGGAAGGAAGACTACCAATACTGGAATGAAGGGAAGTAGGTAATGTAGCAGAGGCTAGAATTGGAGTTAACCAATTGTAACAGCAGCTGTGCGCTTGCAAGAATATCTTTAACAAAGACAGAGCCAGCACTGCTTTGTGTAATCTAGGCACGTAAAGCTTTACAAAGTTGTTACTCCAACTTGAAGAGACTTATGAACTTAGTGAACCACATTTTCATGATTACATCTGTGGCAGCAATAAATAGAATAAAGGCTTTTAAGAGTGAGAGTGAAACCTGTCACCCATTGGTTTTGAACACACACCTTCACCTTCCACAATCCTCCACCCCCTACAATAAGAGTCCACTGCTGCAAAACACTGTTGAATCCCCAAAAAAAGGCATGAGAAGTGATTAGAGCTGTTTGATTTTAACCTATATCAAAGCAACATTTACATGAATGCTGGAATTTGATTTGAGGTAACTTGCACAGGAATCTGATTATTTTGTTCTGATTCAAGGGTTTGCTTATTTTTATAGTTATGTCACTGTTCATCAGCAGATTTCTTAAAAATCTTTTCAAATTCATTCATAACAAACACCTTCTCTCTTTCATTGGCCCTATTCAAGACCTGGCTTTTTGTTATGTTACTATGCTTTCTCAGAAGGTAAACTTTAACCTGCGATTCTATGTGCCACCCCGCCCTTCACTCGGGGGGCATCGTAGTCTAATCTAAATGGCAGATGTACGGGCATCAGCTCCAGTGCAAAAACTGAGCAGTACACCCCACTCCCACACCCTTGAAGCCTGAGATATTGAAGTCAGTTTTAGCAATTGCATTACTCCCCTGACTGATTCTATCAACCCTGCGCAGTGTAGAATCAAAGACCATTTCTGCTTGTTATATATGGCCCAATGCTTCACTCCACTGATCTAATTTAGATGAGACTGAGATTGCCACACCTTAAAATCTCTAGCATCACCAACAATAACATATATTTATACAGTGCATTTAACTGAATGCAGCAGAGCCAAGCACTTCACTGGTGAATTATAGCAGAAGGTATAACATTGAGCTATACAAGTGAGGTAAATATTTTTGATTGGCAAAATCAGCAAAGCCTAGTTGGATGACCAGAGGATTAATAAATGAGTTAGGTTTTAAGGAGTATCCAGAAAGAGAAAGGGAAGGTTGAGAAATAGCATTTTGTCAGGAGGGTAGCGCAGAGCTTACGACCTATCAACATCTGGCACGTCCATCAATGGTGGAACGATTATAGGGTACATAAGAGGCCGGAATTAGAGGAGCTGAGATATCTTGGAGGAGCTGGATGTTACTTTGAAGCTAAGATGTTACTTGACCGGGAGCCAATGTAGGTGAGCAAGCGCAGGGTTGATGGAGAAGGAAACTTAGTGCAAGTTAAGACACAAGCAGCAGTGTTAGGATCATGAAGTCTAAACATCCAGCCCTAAGACTTGCAATTGGAATTCCTTGCTCAATCCTTTGCGTTGGTCAGTCATATTGAGGTTGTAAATTGATGTGCCCAGTTCTGGTCACCCTGTTATGGGAAGGATATTATTAAGCTAGAGAGAGTTCCGAGAAGATTTACCAGAACGTTGCCGGGTATGGAAGGTTTGCATTATAAAGAATGGCTGGATAGGTCAGGACTTTTTACACTGGAACATAGGAGGTTGAGAGGTTTATAAAATCATGAGGGGTATAGATAGGATTAATGATTGGGGCCTTTTCCCTAAGTTGAGGCATTTCAAGACTGGGGGTACTTTTTAAAATGAGAGGAGAGAGATTTAAAAAAGTCATGAGAGGCAACTTTTTTACACAGAGGTTGGTTGCGTGTGGAATGAACTTTCTGAGGAAACAGTGGATGTGGGCACAGTTATAACATTTAAAAGACACTTGGACAAGTCCATGAATAGGAAGGGTTTGGAGGGACGTGGGCCAGGAGCAGGCAGGTGGGACTAGTTTAGTTTGGGATCATGTTTGACCTGGTTGGACCGAAGGGTCTGTTCCCGTGCTGTATGACCCCATGGCTTTTTGACTCTGCCTTCTCTCATCCAGTTATTGCATGATGCGATAAAAGTGGAGCTGTGGGATGCATGACAAATCTGTCAGAATCTTAAATTTCCTATTTTGTTTTTCACTTCTCAATCTGCAGCACTAACATGCTATTTTGCTATGTCAGTGAAAGGCTTGGGTTTAACTATGTGTACAGTCAGATTTGAATTTACATATTTTTAAATCCAAGAGCAAGATTTGGGAAAGTGACCAGTTTTAAAAATAAAATCTGATATGATTCAGTAAATTTACAGTAATTTAGTCTTGGGATTCAGATGATGACATACCTCAGAGTTCAGTCTTGTGGTTTATGATGCCATCTGTGTCTTTTCAGTTGAATGCTCCCTTGTAATTCAGTGAAAGGTCTATTGACCTGCCCGGGATTTGCCGAGTAGTATCATTCCACACCACTGTTTCTTTCCCGTGAGTGTAATTTTAGCTCCAGTTTTAACTATCATTAACATTTTTATCTCTATGTTGTATTTAGATCATTGTCCTGATAGAAGGACTGGTTAGGAAAAGATTTAACTTAATCTTCAGCCTGAACACGGTGGCACAGCGGTTATTGCTGCTGCCTCAGGGGACCAGGGTTGAATTCTAGCCTCAGGCACCTGTCTGTGTGGAGTTTGCATGTTCTCCTCGTGTTCTGCATGTGCTTTCTCCAGGTGCTCTGGTTTCCTCCCACAATCCAAAGGTTAGGTGAATTGGCCATGCTAAATGGTGTATAGTGTTCAGGGATGTGTAGGTTAAGTGCATTAGTTAGGGGTACAATGTCAGGGAATGGGTTTGGGTGGATTACTCTTCAGAGGGTTAGTGTGGACTTGAGCGAAATGAACTGTTTCCACACTGTAGGGATTCTATGATTCTTGGCAGTCAGAGTTTGTGATAAGATTTGAATTCTTTGATTAGAATGACAGACTTATTCCCCTCTCTCCAATATAGTTATGTAAAGCAGATATATTCTTATGAAAGAATAACTGGACTAACAAATAGCCATGGTAAAGAAGATGTGTTTATAAAATTCACAAGATATGACACACTGCCATTGTTCACCATTGCATCTTTGCTTCCACATAAGGTTATCGAGAAGCTCTCTTAAGTTTTTGATGGTTTATTCAATCCTTATTTCATCCATACTATTGGTCTGTAGCAATGACTGATTCAAACACGTTTTGAACATAAAGAAACAAATGTTTCCACATGAGGGGCAAAGTCTTAGGATAAAGTGGGGAGGTGGCAATCATTTCAGACTGAGGTGAGGCAAAATTACTTCACTCAAAAGGTTTTGAATCTTTTAAATTCATTGTTCAGAGGGTCATTGCATGTGGTTTAAGCTGAGACAGACAGGCGTTTGGTCTCTGAGGGATATGGGGAGTACACAGGTTGGTGGAATTGAAGACTGAGATAAACCCTGACCATATTAAATATTGGAGCAGATCTGATGGTCCACTGCTACTCCTATTTCTTGTGCTCTTGTGACAGCACAGTCCTTCCCATTTTTCTCTACCCTGCCCCTTATTTTCCCAAGCTCTCTATATTGTGTATGAGCTGATAAATCTCCAACTCAAATGGAGATGCAAATCATCAATGTAGATGGTGACAAGTTCCTTTCCAGCAGTGGGGGATACTCGAACCAGGGGACCTATCACAGAATAAGGGGACACACGTTTCAAACTGAAATATAAAGGAATGTCTTCCCTCGGAGGTGATGGAATGTCTGGAATTCTATACCCTGGAGAGTTGTGGATTGACCCCTTCTACCCAGGTTACAATCTCTTCTGACCTCTTCCATCAGGCAGAAGATACAAAAGTGTTAACACACGTGCTAACACATTCAAGAACAGCCTCAATTGTCAGACTTCTGAATGGACCTTGCCAATTACAAACCTAACATTGATCTTGCTTTTTGTGCACCTTCTCTGCAGCAATAACTTTGTATTCCTCGCTCTGTTCAATCACCCTGTGATCTTTGTGTCTTATGATCTGCCTGTACTGCACACAAAACAAAATTTTTCACTGTACTTAGGCACATGTGGCAAGAATAAATCAAATTAAATGGAATCAAATCAAATTGAAAGAACTTAAGGAGGATTCAGATAGATGTTTGATGTATTGAAGAGCTGAGGGCTCTGAGGAGATGGCACGGATGAAGAATTGGAGCAGATCAGCCGTGACCTTCATTGAACGTTGAGGAGCTGATGGCCCACTCTTTCTCTACTTTGTCAAATTCTTCCGCAACTTCCTTCAGGTTTGAAGATAAGTCATTAACCTGAAACCCTAACCCTGTTTCTCTCTCCACGTGTGGTGCCTAACTTGCTGATTGTCGTTAACCTGAAACACTAACCCTGTTTCTCTCTCCACGTGTGGTGCCTAACTTGCTGATTGTCATTAACCTGAAACACCAACCCTATTCCTCTCTCCACATATGGTGCGTAATTTGCTGACTGTCTATTTTTATTTCAGATTTGCAGCATCGACAGTATTCTACTTTTATCTTTTGGAAAAACGTGTTCAATATTTCATTAACCAATAAAGCAGCTGGTATTAATGAGCTAAACAGTTTAAGGAGTGGTGTCTATTTGATTAACACGGCAAAAATTTATTTAATCCTGAAACCTACTTTTAGAAGTTTGTACCAAGACTGTAGGATAGTAAGATAGATCTTAACTTATTCATTTATGGGATGTGGGCATTCCTGACTATATTTTATTTATTGTCCTTTCCTAGTTGCCCAGAGTTAGCCATATTGCTGTGGGTCTAGTCACACATCGATCAGACCAAGTAAGAATGGCACTTTCCTTTACGAAACTACATTAGTGAACCAGATTGGTTTAATAATGTCTTTTAGAGGAGGAAACTATTGTTCTTACATTTGGTTTATATCATCTGCAAAACTGAGAGAAAGTGTGGACGGCAGATGCTGGAGAGTCAGAGTCGAAAAGTGTGGCGCTGGAAAAGCACAGCAGGTCAGGCAGCATCCGAGGAGCAGGAGAGTTTCAGGCATAAACCCTCCATCAGGAATGTTGGGGGGTGGGGAAGGGAGCTGAGTGATAAATAGAAGGATGGGGCTGGGCATGGGGGTAAAGTAGC
>NC_057718.1:95868635-95898207 GCF_004010195.1 Chiloscyllium plagiosum
GGGGGAGGGGCGATTTGGAAACTAATGAAGTCGATGTTGATGTTGTGTGGTTGGAAGGTCCCAAGGCAGAAGATGAGGCGTTCTTCTTCCAGTCGTCAGGTGGCTTGGGTTTGGTGGTGGAGGAGGCCCGGGACTTGCATGTCCTTCGGGAAGTGGGAGAGGGAGTTGAAGCGATCGACCACAGGGTAGTGCGGTTGTCTGGTGCATATTTCCTGGAGATATTCCCTGAAATGCTGCACAAGTTGGCATTGTATGTCTCTGATGGAGAGGAGACTAGGAGGAGCAATTCCACTCTAGGCCATCCCAAATGGCATCCTATTTCCAGGACTGCAATTTCACCTCCGTGGTCAACGATGCCCTCCAGTGCATCTCCTCCACTTACCCCACCCCCGCCCTTGAATCTCACCCCTCCATTCACAACAAGGATAAATACCCTCTGGTCCTCTCCTTCCACCCACTAACATCCGGATATAGTGCAGTATCCTCTGTCAGTTCCTCCACTTGCAATCAGACCCCACCACCAGAGATATATTTGCCTCCTCACCCCCTAACTGTGTTCTGCAGAGACCATTCCCTCTGTGACTCTCTTGTTAGGTCCATGCCCCCGCCAACCCATCCTTCACACCTGGCAAAATACCTTGCTGCACCAAGAGGTTAAAACCTGTCCCTTTACCTCCATCCAAGGACCCTAAGGGTCTTTCCACATCCATCAGAGATTTTTCTGTGCATCCAACCACCTCATCTACTGTGTCTGTTGCTCTCGATGTGGTGTCCTCTACATTGGGGAGATAGGACGCCAACCCGCGGAGCATTCCAGGGAACACATGCACCAAACAACCCCACCATCGTGTGGTTGACCACTTCAACTCCCCCTCCCACTCCACCAATCACATGCAGTCCTGGGCCTCTTCCATTGCCAAATCCAAGCCATCTGACGACTGGAGGAAGAACACCTCATCTTCTGCCTTGGGACCTTCCAACCACACGGCATCAATGTTGACTTCACCAGTTTCCACATCTCCCGTTCTCCCCACCTCACCCCAAATCCAACCCTCCAACTTGGCACTGCCCTCTTGATCTAACCCACCTGTCCATCTTTTGTCCCACATACCTGCTCCACCCACCCCACCGACCTATCACAATCACCCGCCACCTGCATCTACCTATCACCTTCCCAGCTACTTTCCCCCCAGCCCCACCCCCACCCCCTTCCCCCACCGCACACATTCTTGATGAAGGACTTATGCCTGAAATGTCGACTCTCCTGCTTCTCAGATGCTGGCTGACCTGCTGTGCTTTTTCAGCAACACACTTCTAGGCCATCTGCAATACATTTGGTGAGGCCTCTTCTGGAATACTGTGTCCAGTTCTGATCATCCAGTTATAGGAAGGATATTATTAAGCTGGAGAGGATTCAGAAGAGACTTACCAGGATGTGACTGGGATTGGAAGTTTTGAGTTAAATCTTTTTCACAGAAGCGTAGGAAGATGAAAGGCAATTTCACAGAGTTTTATAAAATCATGACAGATTTAGATTAGATTCCCTACACTATGGAAACAGGCCCTTCAGCCCAACAAGTCCACACCGACCCTCTGAAGAGCAACCCACGCAGACCCATTCCCCTTAACTAATGCACCTAACTCTACAGGTAATTTTAGTGTGACCAATTCATCTGGCCTGCACATCCTTGGACTGTGGGTGGAAACCGGAGCACCCCCACACAGACACAGGGAGAATGTGCAAACTCCACACAGGCAGTCGGCTGAGGCTGGAACCGAACCCAGGTCCCTGGTATTGTGAGGCAGCAGTGCTAACCACTGAGGCACCGTGTCTTTTCCTGAGGATGGGGAATTTCAAGATTAGGTAGCACATTTTTAAGGTGAAAGGAGAGAAATTTAAAAAAGATATGAGGGTCAAATGTTTTACACAGGCGATGCTTCAGACGTGGAATGAACCTCCTGAGGAGGTGGTCGATGTGGGTGCAGTTACAATGTTTCAAAAACATTTGAAGAAGTTCATGGATAGGAAACGTTTGGAGGGATATGGACCAGGAACAGGCAGGTGGGATTAGTTTAGTTTGGAATTAGAAGAAAGTGAGGACTGCAAATGCTGGAAGTCAGAGTCGAGAGAGTGGTGCTGGATAAGGACAGCAGGTCAGGTAGCATCCGAGGAGCAGGAGAATTGACGTTTCGGGCAAAAGCCCTTCATCAGGAAGTTTGGGATTGCGTTTGGCATGGACTGGTTGGACCGAAGGGTCTGTTTCTGTGCTGTATGACTCTATGACAGGGTCTGAGTGGATCTGAGAAGGGAGATTGCAATCTAGTATCAGTACCCAACTGACTTTCCTCCTATCCAAAGGTCAAAATGTATCTTGTTCTTTAATTATTGTCTGTTTTAGCTCTGCTCTCTGGTCACTGAAGATACAGTTCAGTTCAGCAATATTTACAAGAAAGAAGTTGCACTCATCTATATTTTTAAAAATCCCCTTCTACGACATCGGGAAGTCCCAACGTATTCCACAGCTGGTCCAGTACTTAAGAAGTGCAGTAATCTTAATAACACAGTAATCAATCGGTGGACAGAAATAAACTGCATCAGGCAATCAGACAGTGACCGAGACAGAATGAGGGGTACATGGACACAATTCTAAAACATGTTGTTCCTATTGGGAATTTTTAACATGTCTCCTTGGAGATAAAAAGGAAGGGTCTCAGTTTAACAGTTTACGTGAAAGATCTGTATGGAACACTGAAGCTTGATGGCTGGCTGTCTACAGTGACAAATCGAACAGGATTTGTGGGACGGTTACCCTGCCTAGCATTAGACACTTAGTGGCAGTCGATGGACAATGGAGCTTCTTTTCAGCTATGACCCACACGCATGGATAAGAACCAAGGATGAGGAAGTCAAACAGTAAATGTGCAGCTGGAAGGTCTTTAACCAGGGCAAAATTCCCACCAGGAATAAGGAGGCTATCCCAACCCAGAGCTTCCTGGTCTGTGCAGAGATACTTAGTTACCTGGCTTAGTTATTGCTGTCTGAGACAAACAGCGTTTGTGCAGTTCTCTTCCCATTTGGTTCAGTGTCAGGTTTTTGTGGTTAGTTTGGGCTCTGTATGTAATACAAGGAGCCAGAATGCAAATGTTTTGCAGGCTTCAAACAGCATGAAATCTCCAACTTTGGCAGAAGTGGAAAACGTACAGGCTTGGCCATTTCTCAGGCATGTCTGAACAAGGCATGAGACAGGACTTTGGTGTGGATGGGCAGCCAGGGTGCTCTCCTGACCTGTTTGCTGTGCAGTTTTGTTCAGGAGCCGTGTGGGTGTATGGAATACTTGTCCCTTAATCTTAACTCCAAATTGTCGCCTGAAATGTTCATGACGTGGACTTACTGTGCTGCTTATACTCAGAGCAAAGAGAGGCATGTTCACTGAACTCAAATAAAATGGAAAAGTCTCAATATTTCCTCCTGCAGGTTTTTCTGATACGTTAAAAATATCCAATCTGATACCAGTCAGACTTTGGCAACACGAGGCTTGTAGGATACCTGATCTGTGAAGTTGTCCAAACAAGGAGAAATGAACATAGAACATAGCCCTACAGTCAGAGGCAAGCCAACTAAATATATCAAGGAAGCAAGCCTATTCAAATGAAGTGATGGGATAATTTGACACGCAATGTTGCTGAATGCTTCGATGCAAAATTAATTTGACAGAGGAACCCAAGACAGTAGCATTCATTTATTACAGGAATTTGCTGTGCTCAGGATAAATGGACTCCACTATTTTGGGTTTGTCATCTACTATATTCAGAATTGTAAATGGGAGCCGAATCATTCAGCTTTCGAGAACCTCAGCTGTTATTTTCGACTGCAAACAAAATCGAAAATGTCAAGAGTTCCCGCAGCCAAGTTATTAGGATTTAAATTATAACCACCCCTGTAAATAACTTATGCAATACATGTGGCCTTTAGGAAAGTGGCTTTATAGGTTCCAGGAGCAACCACAAGAACTATATTTTTGGGATGAACTCATGCCATATGATGGGCCAAGTGATTGTCAAAGTGCGTAATAGAAAATAACACCAACCTCAACCACATCGTGAGTGTGGTGTCATGAAGCACGTTTCACCACACAGTCACATAAAGGATAAAAGTTCAGAACGGGAAGCAGAATCGAATCACAAATGTTGCCTCCATCCATTTGGTGACGCAAACCTTCCAGGTCTTTGCAGCTCAGAAATCAATATGCGGAGGAGCCAGTGTTGGATTGAGGTGGACAAAGCTAAAAATCACACAACACCAGCTTATAGTCCAACAGGTTTAGTTGGAGGCACTGGCTTTCAGAGCGCTGCTCCTTCATCAGGTGGTAGTGGATTATAAGACCATAAGACATAGAATTTATAGCAAATGATTGCAGTGTCATTCAACTGAAATGATACCAGGTTTGTTCAATATATCATTTCAGTTGAATGACACTGTAATCTTTTGTGTAAATTCTATGTCTTATGATCCTGCTCCACAACCACCTGAAGAAGGAGTAGCGCTCCAAAAGCCAGTGCCTCCAAAAGAACATGTTTTACTTTAATCTCAAAACCAAACAAGTTGTACTGAAGGTAATTTTGACTTTGGGTGTTATTTTAAAATGATGGCACAAAATCAGCCATCCATTGCACATCATTGCCAGTTTTCGTTAAAGTCCATCAGGCAGAAGATACAGGAGCTTGAACACATGCACCAACTGGTTCAAGAACAGCTTCTTCCCAGCTGTTATTAGACCGATCAATGGACTCTCTAACTTAAAGTAAAGCTAACCTCGTTAATGTTGATCTTGCTTTATGCACTTTCTGTGCAGCTGTAACCTGGATGCCTCACTCTGTCTAAACACTCTGTGATCTGTATGTTCTCGTTTGCTATGATCTGCTTGTATTTCTGGCAAAACAAAGCCTTTCACTGTACTCAGGTACATGTGACTACAATAAATCAAATCAAATCAAATCAAATCAAATCAATGCCTGATAATATCCCAACTTCTTGGATTTGGCATTTGTAGCATTCAGGAGAATTGTGTTCCAAGTTCTCATAGCAATTTCTGTTCATAAGTTTTTGCTAGCTTTTCTTTCATCGCTGATTCTAAGATTAGGTTCCTTGTTTTGGATTCCCTTACTAGAGAAAGCAACTTTCCTATTTACACCATCAATTGGCATTCATTACTGTAAACACTTTATAGGAGCTCGATCAACCTTCGGTCTCTTCAGGGCTCATAAACCAAGAGTATTAATTTTCTTTTATTATCTTAGGAATCATCCTCTAAGGTATGTCTTGTCTTTTGAGTAGGGAAAGAACTGAACTGCAGGATATAGGGAAAAGGCTGATTGTCCAAAATGTGTCCATCATACAATGCCCAATATGTTTCAACGATATGGTGCTAGGAAGGAACAGGCTTCACTGGATGAGCTTCACGTTTAGAGTCATGGAGTCACACAGCATGGAAACAGACCCTTCAGTCGACCAGTTATAGAGTCATAGAGTCAAAGAGATGTACAGCACGGAAGCAGACCCTTCGGTCCAAACCGTCCATGCTGACCAGATATTCCAATCCAACCTAGTGCGGTGAAGAAGGCTTTCAGTATGCTTGCTTTCACTGGTCAGAGCACTGAGTGTAGGAGTTGGGATGCTTTCTTGCCATTGTACAAGACGTTGGTGAGGCCACGTTTGGAGTACTGCATGGATTTCTGGTCCCCTACTTTAGAAAGCATACTTTAAAACTAAAAAGAGTTACAGAAAAGATTTACTAGGATGCTACCCCCACTGGAAGGTTTGAGTTACAAGGAAAGGTTGGACAGGTGGGACTTTTTGACCTGTAGGAAACTGAGACATGACCTTATAGAGGTCTTTAAGATCATGAGAGGCATAGGTAAGGTAGAGAGCTGACAGCTTTTCCCCATGGTAGGGGAGTCAAAGGCTAGAGGGCATAGGTGAAGGGGAAGAGATACAAAAGGGCCCAGAGGGGCAATTGTTTTACATAGAGGGTGGTGAGTGCATCTAATGGGCTGCCCGAGGTAGTGGTGGAAGCGAGTACAATTTCATTATTTAGGAAACATTTAGATAGGAACATGGATGGGATAGGTTTGGAGGGATATGGACCAAATACAGGCAAATGGGATGAGTTTAAATTGTTAAAACTGGGCAGCGTGAGTAAGTTGGATGGAAGGGCCTTTTTCTAAGCTGTAGGCCTCTATGATTTATGTTGTTCATTACAAGAAAAGAGATGGGTCTGTGTGGACTTGGGTTGTAGATTTGCCACGGCTTCATTGAATGATGGACCAGCTCAAAGGGCTGAATGGTCTCTCCTGTTTCTATATTCCTGAAAATTGAACATATCTGTTGCTTAAAGGTGACTCAGTGGTTAGCACTGCTGCCTCATGGTCCCAGGTTCGATTCCCGCCTCAGGCGACAGTCTGTGTGGAGTTTGCACATTCTCCCCGAGTCTGCGTGAGTTCCTCCGGGTGTTCTGGTTTCCTCCCACAGTCCAAAGATGTGCAGGTCAGGGGAATTGGCCATGCTAAATTGCCCATAGTGTTAGGTGCATCATTCAGAGGGTAAATGGGTCTGGGTGGGTTACTCTTCAGAGGATTGGTGTGGACTTGTTGGGCCGAAGAGCCCTGTTTCCACACTGTAGGGAATCTAATCTAAATAGATTTGTAAAACATATTCCTTATCTTAAACAATGAGTTAATCGGGCTTGAAATTAAAGTTTTGAGTTCATTGGTGCAAGACAATAGAATTGTGAAAACAACTAGCATTCCTGCTCATATTATAGAAGTAAGTTGCAATACCTTATTTTACAAGTGAAACAGTATTCTCCCTTCCCCATTCGCTGTATTGTTTCATCTTGCATTGAGCATCTCCTTGCATTTTTTTTAGTTTTGTAGTAATCATGCAATACCAGTAGGTGGTACTCTAAGTGTCCAGTTTACAATTAATCAGGAAATAAGCAACTGTGGTTCATTTAGATAAGGAAATTAATGCTTAGATTTGTCAATGGCATCTCAACTGTACATCCCTATCTTTTCTTTCTGGTACAAGGTTGGTTGAAATTTACATATCTGATCAGTTTGACCTCGGTCATCACTTCGAAGACTGACATGGGCCCTCACTTTTAACTACTGCTCTCAACAGTCCAGTTAAAAAAAAGGTATGGCAAAATATAATAGTTCAAACAGAAATTTAACTTCACTATAAATATACTTGAAAGAAATTCTCAAAAGCAGATGTATCCCAGTTTCTTCAGATCAGCTCTCCTGATTAACAAACACAGACAGATTAAAAGTTCTCAGTTTTAAATTCCAGTTTGTGTTAAGTTAGGTGGGGTAACACTGAGAGACAGGAGAAGGCTATTCAGTCCCTAGAATGTGTCCTACCTTTCAATGAGATCATGGCTGATCATTTTCCTAAATCTATACACTGCTTTAGCTTTATATTTGGAGCTTTACCATTGGCCTCATCATCCCTAACTCTAGAGAAATAAAAAAAATTCTACACTTTGATTACTTGACTATTTGCTGGATGCTGTGTGTGGATAGATGAATGGGACACAACACCATAGTGGTTAAATAGCACCACCCACAATCATCGTCCAGGAGTCACCCATGAAGATTAACCAATGGAGGGGATTCATAGGGGTCATAGCCTGAGAATTAAGACCAAACCAATCAGGAGAGATGTTAGGAAGCATTTCGACACAAAAAGGGCGGTAGAGTTTGGAAATCTATTCCAGAAAAGGTGGTGGATGCAGAATGAGTTGTTAATTTTAAATCTGAGAGAGATAAACTTTTATCACGTAAAGGAATTTAAGAGAAATGACAGGTAGATAGGATAGTGAAGAAGGCGTTTGGTATGCTTTCCTTTATTGGTTAGAGTATTGAGTACAGGAGTTGGGAGGTCATGTTGCGGCTGTACAGGACATTGGTTAAGCCACTGTTGGAATATTGTGTGCAATTCTGGTCTCCTTCCTATCAGAAAGATGTTGTGAAACTTGAATGGGTTCAGAAAAGATTTACAAGGATGTTGCCAGGGTTGGAGGGTTTGAGCTATGGGGAGAGGCTGTATAGGCTGGGGCTGTTTTCCCTGGAGTGTTGGAGACTGAGGGGTGATGTTATAGAGGCTTACAAAATCATGAGGGGTGTGGATACGATAAATAGACAAAATCTTTTCCCTGGGGTGGGGGAGTCCCGAACTAGAGGGTGAGAGGGGAATGATTTAAAAGGGACCTAAGGGACAACCTTTTCACACAGAGGGTAGTGTGTGTATGGAATGAGTTGCCAGAGGAAGTGGTGGAGGCTGGTACAATTACCACATTTAAAAGGCATCAGGATGGCTGTATGGATAGGAAGGGTTTAGAGGGATATGTGCCAAGTGTTGGCAAATGGGACTAGATTAGGTGAGTATATCTGGTCGGCATGGACAAGTTAGACCTAAGGGTCTGTTTCCGTGCTGTACATCTCTATGACTCCATGACTCTGAGATTTGGGGCCAAGACAGGTATATGTAGTTAGATCAAGATCAGCAATGATCTTAGTAAATGGTGGAACAGGCTTGCGGTACTGAATAACCTACTCCTTTTCCTATGATTCTAATGTTTATGGATACAGACAATAACCAAGAGCTTCCGGAGAAAGGAGGATAAATTGAACTGAAAATCCCTGTGAAAAGTATTGTTTAACTTTGATGTTGTAATAGGGCTTGTCATTGTTAAGCCATCAGTAGGAAGATCAGATACACGAAAGGGAAGGGAATCTCAAAGGGTGGCAGTTGTTTTAATATGGATGTTGTCTGTGCAGGTAAAGTTAGGCCAGATCATAAGATATTTCTTTAACTGGTAATCATTAATAGAGTGCACATATTATTAGGAAAAAAAACAATTCTTCCCCCCAAGAGTGGTGAGCTTGTGGAATTCTCTGCCACCAGAGGCAGCTGAGGCTGAAACATTGAAGAATTTCAAGGAAGATGTCAATGTAGTACATAGGAATAAAGAGATCAAAGGATGTGGGAGGAAAGCGGGAATAGGGCACTGAGTTAAATGATCAGCAATGATCGTATTGAATGGCAGAGAGGTTCGAGGGGCTACATGGCCTCCTCCTGCTCCAATATTCAATATTTCTATCACCATGATGATTATGGAGCAGCCAGCTGTATCCTCAGTCATTCCAGTAGCATCATTCCCAAAATTCTGAGATCCTCTCACATGACTTACATCGCAGCTTATCTCAGAGGCTCATTTCTTATCCCCACAGCAGTGCTTTCGAAACTTGTTTTCTTACTGGTAACCTACGTTTTTTTAAAAAAAGCAACTCAGGACCCCTCTGCCAGAACTTTTGGTGAGGTTTGAAGTTGGATACCTCTGAGGCCAGGGGATGGGGAAGAGGAGACCCTTAAGAGCGGGGAGGGGAGGGGTCAGATCCACAATGGTGACCTTTGCTGCTTATGAACTCATGTCCCCAAATTTAAGTTTGCAACTCCACTCGGAGTCCTGACCTTCTCAGCCCGCAACCCCTACTTTGGGAAGCCCTGCTCTACCATAATCTCGATGGTATTGGATCCAAGTGTTCTTCTGATTTTGAACGATCTGCCTCTTCCGTTTGGATCTTCTGTCTTCATCCTGCCTCAGTTGGTAATACTCTTGCCGTTGAGTTACTAAGTTTTTAGGTTCAGGTCCCATTCCAATGTTTGAGATTGGCTTGCAATACTAGGGTGTCACAGTGGCTCAGCAGTTAGTATTGCAGCCTTGCAGTGCCAGGGACCTGGGTTCAATTCCAGCCTTGGGTGACTGTATGCTTGGAGTTTGCACATTCTCCCTCTGTCTGCATGGGTTTGCTCCGGTTTCCTCCCACATTCCAAAGCTGTGCAGGTTAGGTGGATTGGCCGTGCTAAATTGCCCCATGGTGTGCAGCGATGTGCAAGCTTGATGGATTAGCCATGGGAAATGCATGGATAGGATAGGGGTGTGAATTGGGTGGGATGGTCTTCAGAGGGTTGGTGTGGATTCAATGGGCGGAATGGCCTGCTTCCACAGTGTAGGGTTCTATGTCAGAGGTTCTGCCATCCAGATGAGATGTTAACCAGAGATCATGTCACCTTGCTTTGTTAGCATAAAAGTTCCACTGACAATATTATGATAGAATCCCTACAGTGTGGAAACAGGCCCTTCTGCCCAACAAGTCCATACTGGCCCTCTGCAGAGTAACTTACCCAGACCCATTACTCTATATTTACCCCTAACTAATGCACCTAACGTACACTATAGTCAATTTAGCATGGTCAATTCACCCTAACTTGTACACCTTTGGATTGTGGGAGGAAACTAGGAGGAAACCCATGCAGACACGAGGAGAACATGCAAACGCGACATAGACAATCACCTGAGGGTGGAATCGAACCCAGGTCCCTGGCGCTGTGAGGCAGCAGTGCTAACCACTGAGCCACTGTGCCATCCTTTTGGAAACAGTCCTCAAGCTGCAGACGTTTGTAGAAATGATCAAACTGTAGCATGGAATACACAGGTGACCCTGTTCTGGGGTTAGAGTTGATCAAAATTTTTAAGTGACCAGCCACATAAATACAGTGGTTACAAGGGCAGAAGAAAGGTTAGGAATTCTGTATTAAATAACACCACCCCTAAATCTCAAAAGTCAGTCCAACAGCAAGATACAAGCCAGGGTGTGGTCAAACGCTCTGTAAGTGGCTGGATGTATGCAGCTCCTGAGGCAACAGTATAAACACTGGGCCACCATGCTGCCCTGCTTGAAACAGTCCTCAAGCTGCAGATTTTGATATAAATGGTCATCCAGAAAGCAGAGTGGCCCCCAGTGTCCTGTCAATATTTGTCCTTCAAAGAACATTGCAAAACCAAGTCATCTAACACACAAACTTACCATTGTTATTCCTACAGTGCAACAATGACTACATTTCAATTGTATTTAATTAACTGCTCAGTACTTGAAACCTCTAGAGGTTGTGAAGGATGCTATATCAATGTAAATCTTTTGTTCTGCGACATTCAAGTTTCTGCTGGTTCAGACCGCACGTATTTCAGTTAAAACTCTGCTAGGAGGTAATGTTCACCAGTGCCTGAAACTGAAGGTATGGGGAATGTTATGGGCCCAAACAGTGAGGGAGACAGCAAATATTGTTGTGGATGAGGGAAGGGTTGCAGCAGAGGGGGAGAGCACTATAGAACATAGAACATAGAAAAGTACAGCACAGAACAGGCCCTTAGGCCCATGATGTTGTGGCGAGACTTAATCCTAATGTAAAATATAGTAATTTCACCTACGCACCCCTCAACTCATTGCTATCCATGTGCATGTCCAGCAGTCGCTTAAATGTCCCCAATGACTTCGCTTCCACCACCTCAACTGGCAATGCATTCCATACATTCACAACTCTCTGCGTAAAGAACCTCCCTCTGACGTCTCCTTTATACCTTCCTCCTAATATCTTCAAACTATGACTTCTCATACCAGTCAATCCTGCCCTGGGGAAACGTCTCTGGCTATTGACTCTATGTATTCTTCTCATTATTTTGTACACCTTGATCAAGTCTCCTCTCTTCCTCCTTCTCCCCAGAGAGAAAAGTCCGAGCTTATTCAACCTTTCTTCATAAGGCAAGCGCTCCAGTCCAGGCAGCATCCTGGTAAACCTTCTTTGCACCCTCCCCAAAGCCTCTGTATCTTTCCTATAGTGGGGCGACCAGAACTGGGCACAATATTCCAAGTGTGGTCTCACCAGGACTTGTAGAGCTGCAGCAAAACCTCGGGGCTCTTAAACTCAATACTCCTGTTAATGAAAGGCAAAACACCATATGCTTTCTTAAAACCCTATCCACTTGCGTGGCAACTTTGAGGGACCTATGTACTTACATACCCAGATCCCTCTGTTCCTCCACACTGCCTGTCTTTAATCCTATAATCCTATTGGGGAATGGGGGAGGAAGTGAGAAATGGGTTGAGAATGAGGGAGGGGGGTGAACAGTGTTGTGGGGAGAAAGGAGAATGAATACTATGGGAGAGGTGAGGGAGGGATTTGAGCATTGTTGTGGATGGCTGAGTGAGTTTTTATGAGAGCACGTTGTACAGTGTGGAGTTGTCAGCTCCCTTTAGAACTACGCAAGTCAATGAACTGAGACCTGACCTGAAGGGGATGACTTTTGTTCATGAAAAGAGTTTATGACTGCACTGGAATTACATCCACCAATTTGCCTCCTGTCTCTGTTTGGAACTATACTTGACCTGGAATTGGAACCACGCAAAGACTCCGGAGCAACGTAGCAAGTGGGCAGTGCTGTAGTGTTGGACACAGCTTCTTTTGATGTGACCAGAAGACTATGAGCTATTGTGACATAAAGCGGGGTGCAGCTTGATGGGCAAGTGGTTGCCAGTCAGAATGAGTCACTGACAGCAATGCATTTCGAGTTCGAGGTTCAGAGTGCTCCCAAGGAGTTTTCTTTGACCTCTTCTGGAACTTTGGACATTTGTTTGGTGGTTTAGTGGAGAAGGTTATCTAAGATCACAAAGAAGTCTTGGTCAGTTGGGTCAATGGGCTGAAGAGTGGCAGATGGAGTTTAATTTGGATAAATACGAGGTATTGCATTTTGGTAAAACAAGCAAAGACAAGACTTACACAATTAAAAGTAGTGCTTTGGGTAACGTAGGACAGAGAAACCTAGGGGTCCAGATCTATAATGCTTTGAAGTTTGCATCACATGTAGATAGGGTGGTTCAGAAGATATGTAACACACTTGCCTTCATTGTTCAGACCTTTGAGCAGAGGAGTTGGGATATTATGTTGAGGATGTACAAGACATTTGTTGGGCCCCTTCTGGAGCACTATGTCCAGTTCTGGTGACCCCGTTATCGGAAGGATATTATTAAGCTGGAGAGGGTTCAGAAGAGATTTACCAGGATTTTGCCAGGAATGGAGGGTTTGAGTTATAAGGAGAGGCTGGATTGGATGGCACTTCTCTCACTGGAGTGTAAATGGTTGAGAGGAGACCGTATAGAGGTTTATAAAATCATGAGGGCATAGATAAGGTAAATGGCAGGTGCCTTTTCTCTAGGGTGGGGGATTTCAAGACAGAGATCATTTTTGGAGGTGAGAGGAGAAAGATTTAAAAAAGACACATGGAACAATTTTTTTACACAGAGATGGTTTGTGTGTGGAATGAGGTTCCAGAGGAAGTGGTGAATACAGGTCTAGTTACAATATTTAAAAGATACTTACATGAATAAGAAATGTTTGGGAGGGCATGCGGGGGTGGGGGTTGGGTGGGTATGGGCCAAGTGCAGGCAGGTGGGACTATTATGGGATTATGGTCAGCACGGACTGGTTGGACCAGCGGGTCTGTTCCTGTTCTGAATGACTCTATGATTGTTGAGGAAATAAGGAGCTGGCAAGGGAGACAGTTTCTGGTGATCCAAATGCAGGGTTCAGTCGACCATAGTTGTTTTTTTGAGACCTTCTACATCCTGAAAACTTGTGAAACTGGCTTCAGGAGGGAGAGGTCCTTCAGGCCCCTGGTGTTGACGTTGTCCAATTCCTGATAGGCTTCCCACTACCAGGAACTAGCCAGTGATGGCTGTCAAACATACGAGTGGGAACCTGGGGAGGATAGCATCAAACTCGTCCTGTTGCTCCCAGCAAACACTAAGATTGGCTGCACAGATTGTCAGTCTTAGCGATGATCTGGGCCTAGACAGAGGTGGTATATTCTGGCCTGACACCCATGGTTGTAGGGAGTCTGCTATTCTTGGGTCAGGGGGCTGGGGCCATTGCACTCAGGTTGAGGGTACAGACGGGTACAGCCACTGTGTTGGATTGGGGCTGATTGCAATGACAACAGGGGCCCCCAGTCCAGGAGCTGAACAGATGCCTGTGATATCTGCCCCTTCCCCTGGCATTGGTCATTTGGAAAATGGCACATGAGGGTAGTCATTGACTCAGTGCCCATTTACCATCGATGGACCAACACTGTGGGAAATGAAGAGAGGAAAGTGCTAAGAAAAGGAACAATTCGTCCAAATAACAGTTAATTGCACTTTCCCCATTTTGTTTAAATTTGGGATTACTTCAGACAGGTGCTCCACCTGGATGCCAATTCGCACCTGCTTGAGAGGCAGATACATTGTAGGGGTGGGCATACGGAATGATGGCAGCAAGGAAAGGTGAAAGCAATGATTTTAGGAGATTGGAAATGGGAATAACAGCAGCTATACAGAAGGGTTTCAACACGGAACTTGTATCGGGTATCATCCAGACCTCTGAACTGACCCAGACGGTTGTATAAGGTAATGGTTTGGAAAGAGTTAATGTTGAAGCTTTATTAAGTCCCACCTAATTTGATGATGTCCTACAATCATTTGGTGAGAAGCAGCAGCTCACCTGATAGAGTCAGAAGTGTCATCTCTGGCCCTTGATAGTCTTAGTGATTGTACCTCACTAATCTGATCTTAATCAATGTCACAAACATAAATTATCAAGTCATTATCATGTTGCTCCTTGTGGGAGCTTGCTACTGGCAACTTGGCTGCTGCTTTTCCTACATTACAATCATGCCTAAGCTCCAAAAGTACTCCAGGGGTTGTAAAACCCTTTGGAATCCCCTGCGGTTGAGAAAGATGCCGGATAAATGCAAGAGTCTCTTTGTTCCAGATCTTCTTGCCTTTAAATTCTGGCCCCCTTGCCCCCTCCCCAGAAGCAACTCCTGTAGCATAGTCACAGAACATAGAGTTTGGACCCGTGTTGGTGAGTCTGGGATGATAAGGGAGCTGGAGTTAGCAGTTGGTATCAATACATGGAAAACAGGTCCCCGGTTCCAAATTGGAGTTCTGCCAGTGTAAAAGTGGAACAGGCGATTTTAGAAAGTACTGGATTCACACTGATATAAAACTGAATCACCAGACCGGCCAATTAACCAATTTTTTTTCCCTCTTTCACCTGCCGCCTGTTTTGGCCACCAATTTGTTTTAAGTTGCCTGTCTCCACTTTCTCCCACTATGAGCTTATATAGACCCAATTCAACAACACCTTGCATTGCTCCAGCAATGTTAAAAAGCGTCCAAAGCCACTTCACCGGAACACATGGGTGACCAGAGGAGTTTTTAACTGTCACAAAGACATTGGATTGTGGAACACCATTCAGAGTTTCAGGGCATCCCTAAGTGCCGCAGTTACTATTGTACACAGCAACCAATTGGTATACAGCAAGCTTTCACAAATTGTAAAATCAGGTTTCTTTCTCTTAGCGTTGTTGATCATGCATTAAGCTTTGGTCAGGGCACCTGGCAAACCTCCCCTGCCCTTATTCCTTTGGAGGATTTTTAACACCCACTTGAAAAGGCAGATGTGGTCTTAAACCAAAGCTCCATTCATAATTTGGCATCTTCAATGTCCAGCACCCCATCAGGGCTGCACTCAGGAGCAATCCTAGGTCTTTGCACTCAAGCCTTTAATCAGGAAACAGGACCCAGAACCTCCTGACTCAGAGGCAGTGACACTACTAAAAGAGCCATGACTGATACAGTAAGGATGAATGCAGGGCTGCCTCATGCAATATCGTGTAGTACTCAAAAAGCTTTACACCAAAGCTTGGGACACTGATTTTTAATTTACCTGAGTTAATAAAGTGTGGCGCTGGAAAAGCACAACAGGTCAGGCAGCACCCGAGGAGCAAGAGAGTTGACATTTCGAGGATAACCCTTCTTCAAGTCTGGGGAAGGGGAAAGGAGCTGAGGAGATCTCTTGCTCCTTGGATGCTCCTTGGATGCTGCCTGACCTGCGGTGCTTTTTCCAATGCCTCGTTTTATCGACACTAACTCTCCACAATCTGCAGTCTTCCCTTTCTCCTTTCTAATTTACATGCCCACAATACCTCATATGTATGGTTAGATCTTTACCCTTTCTGCAGGTACAGGTCAAATTAAAACAACCTTATGTCCTTTAGGGAGGGAAACTACCATCCTTACCTGGTCTGGCCTACATGAGGCTCCAGACTCACAGCAACGTGGTTGACTCTTAACTGCTCTCTGGGCAATTAGGGATGGGCAAAGAATGCAGGGCTAGCCAGCGATGCCTACATCCCGTGAATGAACTAAAAGACAGAAGGTGCAGTAAGTTTCATAAAATATGAGGTAGCGGAAAGTTTTAGTGTCCAAAGGAACCCAGGTTTCCTTGTTGTAAGTCATTGAAAGCGAGCGTGTAGTGCATAGCTTGAACAGTGTGTGAGCCTTTATTAAAAGAAGATTTGAGTACAGGAGCAAAAAAAGTCTCGCTTTAATTGTATACAACAGTGTAGGACCACACTTGGAGTATTGTGTGCAACTCTGCTCCCCTTACTGACAGAAGACTGTACTTACCAAATAAGGAATGCAGCCGAGATGCCCCAGCCTGCTTCCTGCGGTGTTGTGACTGTCCTCTGAACAGATACTGAGGAGACCTTTTTTGATTTGATTTATTATTGTCACGTCCTTAGGTACAGTGAAAAGTTTTGCTTTGCATGGAGTACAGGCAGATCGTAGCATACTATACCATTGGTGGCACAGTGGCTGAGTGGTTAGCAGGTTCGATTCCAGCTTCAGGCGACTGTCTGTGTGGAGTTTGCACATTCTCTCCGTGTCTGCGTGGGTTTCCTTTGGGTGCTCTGGTTTCCTCCCACAGTCCAAAGATGTGCAGGTCAGGTGAATTGGCCGTGCTAAATTGCCCATAGTGTTAGGTGCATTAGTCAGAGGGAAATGGGTCTGGGTGGGTTACTCTTTGGATGGTCAGTGTGGACTGGCTGGGCTGAAGGGCCTGTTTCCACACTGTAGGGAATCTAATCTACAAAGTGCATGAGGGTACCGCAGAACAAAAAAGAAATGTTACAGCTGCAGAGAAGGCAACAGAGAGCAGGATCGACATTAAATTTAAACTTTGAGAGATCTATTCAGAAGTCTGGTAACAGAGGGGAAGTAACTGTTCTTGAACCTGTTGGTACGTGTGTTTCAGCTTCTGTATCTTCTACCTGACAGAAGAGGTTTGAAGAGATTGTAATAAGGGATGTGGGGGAGGGGGGTGTCTGTGATGATGTTGGCTGCCTTCCCAAGGCAGTGGGAAGTATAGATAGACTGGGTTTCCTTAAGGTCAGCAGTGTCGGCCTACGGGAAGCCGAGAAGTTTCTGTTCACTCTAGGCTTGCGGGCATGGTAATCAGGCCTGGTCAATCAGAGAATCTTCAGGCCTGCAAGTTGACTGAAGAGTTGGGCCACTATCCTCTGCAGGTCAGAAGAATGAATGGCAATCACAGACCAACCTAGAAAATTCTTAAAGAGATGGACAGAATAGATGCAGACAGGACATTTCACTCAACTAACCCATTCTTAACTGTTGATATAACAGAATTTGGTTACAACCTTATTACCCACAACGTACAAATAATTATACCCATATCTCTTACATTTAACCTGATATCTCTGTAGCCTCATTATTGATCCCTCAATCTCAGTGAAGAGGTTTATATTTGCTCTATTCACAGATTCAAACATTGATTTAATTTGATATGATTTATTATTGTCAAATGTACCAAGTTTCAGTGAACAGTATTGTTTTGTGTGCTAATCAGACAAATCCTATCTTACATAAGTACAACAGGGTAATAGAACAGAATACATAATATACAGAAGGTGCAAAGAAAGATCAACTCTGGTATAAGAGAGGTCTATTCATGAGTCTGATAACAGCAGGGAAGAAGCTGTTCTTGAATCTGTTGGTATCAGTTTAACCTGTAGTCTCCTCAAATTATCAAAAATAAGTGTAATAATTTATCTTTACATGCAAGTTTTACTTGTAATCAAACATCTGCCTCTCAAACTGAGGAGAGTAGAAACACAGATCTAACACCATTAGCACGTAGCTCTGAGATACCTTTGAGACATTGTTGGTGATTAATCTCATTAATAAATGAGGAACATTGGTGACAAACTAACTGGCATGCTACTGTCATACTCCTGTTGTCATTGCTTCCCACCTCATCAATCTTCTTTATATAACTCAGGAGAGCCGGGAGTTAAGGTCAAAGTTGGATTGCAGGTCAGAGGGGGAAAGAGGTGCTTGATTGAAGATAGCTCCAGAACAAGAGGTGAATGGGAGAGGAAACAAGGTGAGGATTGGGAGACCTGTCTACACTGAGATCAGGGTGGTGTAATGTCACAGGTGCGGGGGAAAGCAGCTGATCATTGTGCATTGGCAAGTCCAAAGTGCCAAATGGAGTGCACATTCTTCAGTACGTGCAAAGTTATGGATACACCGTGTGTTCCAGACAAATACATCGACAGAAGATTCACCTGTTGCCCAAGCTTGAAGTTTGGGTATCTGTCAGGGAGTGGAACTCCTGTCAGTGGCTTCGGGGGCTGTTTTCGTTGGTGCTAGTTTGGGTCTCCGTGTGGCGGCTTCAGTCAGTCTGTGACTCCATGTGGTGTTTACTCCAGCATCATGGTGGGTCCGGCCTGGGATTCCAACAGGGGTCAGCTCCTTGAGCCCAGAGCTGTCACATGGACTAAGTGGGCTTTGTCTTAAATTTGCTTCTTTTTAATTTCTGTTTTGTTTTCTTCATTTGGTTAATTTGGAAGGACTGTTCCAAACGTTTTACTTCTTCATTAATCTAGTTTATTACTATGATTTTGAAGGTCTGTAATGCTGGACTTTTTATTTCTTTACTTTCCTAATCTTTTTTCCCTCAGAATTTGTACTGAAGAATTTGTAGCTCGGTACTTTTGTTCCTAAGATGGTGCCGTAAGTGGCAATTTGTAAACTTCTCACTCTCCTTGTATGCGTATTATTTCTTTTTATTTTATTAAACAATACAGTTTACAAAACAGTTAACATTAACAGCTGTATACAGAGAAACAGCAATTTTACAAAGCCAGGCCCCAAACCCGACCGTTCAACCCGTTTCCAGGGAAATGAGGACAAACCTCAAATCCCTGTTTCAATCATTACAGAACAGTAACAATGACATTTTTACATATAAGACAGTCCAAATGCGTAAATAACAGTGCATAAAATACAAACCCCCCAGCAAGCCCCCGTCCCTCCCACCTTCTGGCCACTCTAAGGCAGCCACCCCTTGCCCCTTCTGGCTCTCGGTTCGCCCTGACACGCCTTCCAACCACCTCTAGGACAGCCCGTCCTGCTTCCACAACCACCCCTCCCAGGACGACAGTGAACAGGACGATCTACCCAGCTTTCCTTGTATGTTTATATGTGACAATAAAGCTAATTCAATTCAATTCAATTCAGTTGTTGAGTGACACACTGTTTCAGAGATGGCACATCTCTCAACATATTGCTCAATTCTTCCAGCCTAGTCTTTCCAATGCGAAGACTTGTTAAGGGTGGCAATTGAGAATTCCATAATTATTGGCCCGCTATCCTCAGAAATTAAACTCTGGATGCTGTAACGTTCTGTCAAACGTGTGCACACCTCTCTCGAGTACTTGAGGATATGTGTTTACGTATACGATCACAATGAACTTCTTAGGAACCCGTTTAGAATGGGGATGTCTTCAATCCTGGAGTTGTGATTCCTGAGGGCAGCCAACCCATCTAATAGTGGATCCACACAGCTTCCCACAGATGGTATATGAGTGGGTGGGTAGGATGCTTGGATTATCACTCCCTCCTTCCACTGTTTGCATTTTGTCTCCCCCTGCGGCTGCCAGAGATGCTCAAAGTGGTTGTCTCCTTTGAGGCTGCTTCGCCTCCAGTTTGGATGGTCCTTACAAATAGATTCCCTTGTGTTGGTAGCGAGGGATATTGCATATTTTTGAGGGAAGCTTTGAAGCATAGTGTGCATTAATGGAAAAGCTAGTCAAGCCCACGGGGGAGAACGGCAATAGAGGATTAAAGTGATGGATTCTGACAAAGAAAGGTGGGAGAAGTGGAGTGAGAACATTGACAGGCATGGGTTGGGCTGAATGGCCTCTTCTCTAAATATCCTACATAACCCATAAATGCACGGTTTAAAAATAAAGGGGCCTCCCATATAAGATGGAGATGAGAAGGAATGGTTCCTGTCAGGGGGTCATGAGTCTGTGGATCTCCTTTCACCAGAGGCATGTGATAGCAGAACTCTTGAATATATTTAAGGCAGAGTTAAATGGAGTTTTGACTATCAAGGGAGCCACAGAGTATTGGGGGTGGACATAAAAGTGGTGTTGAAGCCACAACTAAGCCAGTCATGATCTTATCAAATGCTGGAGGAGGCTAGCCTGGTCTACTCCTAATTGTATGTATATTTTACGTGTCACGATATTTTTAGTATATCCATCACACTACTGAAAAATAGTTTGATGGTTTTACATAAAAGCCCTCCTTTTCCTCATGTCATCTGTTATGATTCAGCCTGAAGTGGTTCGGTTGAAAAGTCACAGGATTCGAAACGGTTACTCTGCTTTCTCCCAACAGATGCTGCGGGCCCTGCTGAGTTTCGCCAGCAATTTCGGTTTTTGTCATAGCCTGACTGATCTTGGCTGATAGAACCTCACCCATTGACCATGGGACTATTGCATCTGTTACAACTACTTCCAAGTGGGAAGCTGATGCAAGTTTAGGGAAAAGATCAAGTGCTGACTCAACTACCCAGAATACACTAACATTTTGCTCAGAAGTTGGACACAGTGCAGTCCATTTTATTCTCCGTTATGTCCCCTGCCGTTGCTCCAAATGTTCTGACTTTCATGTGATCTGCCAGTTGAGCACTTATACTTGCACTTCTCAATGTGTGAGGGAGTTATCAGTAAGCTGCTCAACCTTATAACAGACAGCACCTTCCTTCAGGTCACACCTGTCATTCTTGATTCTTCGGTTTTGTAATAGGAACCCACCGGCCAGGAAACTAATAGAATTAGATTGCCCTCTGCAATAAGATATTCAATCCAACGGCACATTTGTATTCACATTTAAATTTGTATTCCTATCTCAGTTCATCTGCTTCAGACCCTAACCACACTTTGTGATTTCTTGTCAGGTGTCCTACAATCTATCCTGTTGAGATCGATCAAATACTCTGCTCCTCACTTGCACCAAGACCCATTCACCCATTATCCCAACACCTTGGTCTTAAACTCTCAATCGCATCTTCAAATATCCATGGCCTCGCCCCTCCCTATTGCTGTTATCACATCCAATCCTACAACCCCCTATGATACATGTCCGACTCCAATTCAGGCTTCTAGAGTATCCTGTCCCCTCATCGCTGTACTTCAGTGGCTGAGCATTCAGTTGCTAAGGTCTGAAGCTCTGGTCTGACTTCCCCCTTTATACCTCTCCTTTCTCCTTTTAAAATCAGGCTCTTTATCCAGGCTTGTAGTCATCTACCCCATATCTCCCTGTGTGACTGTATATTTGGTTTATAACTCTTCTGTGAGGCACTTGAGGTGTTTTACTACATTAAGGGAAGTATAGATAGAATAGAATCCCTACAGTGTCTAAACAGGCCATTTGGCCCAACAAGTCCACGCCAGCCCTCTGAAGACCATCCCACACAGACCCATTCCCCTACCCTATTACTCTATATCTCCCCCTGACTAAAGCAGCTAACCTACACATCCCTGAACACTACGGGCAATTTAGAACCGCCGATTCACCCTAACCTGCACATCTTTGGATTGTGGGAGGAAACCAGAGCATCTGGAGGAAACCCACACAGGCACAGGGAGAATGTGTAAACTCCACACAGACAGTCGCCTGAGGCAGGGGTCGAACCCGGGTCCCTGGTGCTGTGAGGCAGCAGTGTTAACCACTGAGACACCATGCCACCCCCATGTAAATGTAAGTTATTGCTTATACTGTTATCATGTGGGATAAACCCTCCTGCTTAATTTAAACCAGCAACACAGAAAAGATTTATCCTGTGCAGTAATCTGTGAAAATTCGAGAGGCCAAGAACTATTTAAAGTAGCAACTATTTACAACTCCTTCCTCTAAACTATCTTTTACCTTCCCCTTCTACAATACTAGTCCAATAAAACCTCCCGATTTACCAAAAATTCAAGTACTCAAAACCAGCCAGATGTCGAATCTTCTCTTCCTCTGTCTTTTCTTTTTTTCAGGGATTTCTGCTTCACAGGTCATTGGTCAATAAAGGTACCTTTAAGAAAGCGTTTCTCCAGGCAGTCTGCAGATGCTGTTCTCTTCCCAACTGTTCAATTTTCCCCGGTCTTATACCCCCGAAGCATCAGATTGTGTCATTGGCTTTTAAGATTGTCAATATACTCAATTCAAACTTGATTGGAGTTTGGTTTTTTTTGGGGGTGGGTGGGAGGGGGGTATAACTTAAACTGATTGGCCTAATTCAAATTTGTTTTGTCATCTCCAGGCAACCAGCTAATTGAATTGTTCGACCAAATGTTACATTATATCTTTTTCAGGACATTTGATGCTGCCAGATGGTTCTGCTAGCATTTAGCTCTCTTAAAGGTACAATACACCCACATCTTCTTAACAATACCCTTCCCAAATTTGCTTTTCACTGTCATCAAGACTTATATTCAAATTAATGCCAAGCACAACGTCGTTCCCATCCTCTCTCTTGGAAACTCGTGGCCAAGGCACATCTTAGTTCAGTTTCTGAGATTCAGTCTAGAGACTGGTGAGATAATCATTGACACAAGGACCAAGGAGTTGTGTTTGTATCTTCTGCTACTTTCCTGAAGTGTGTGTGTGTGTGTGTGTGTGTGTTTGATGTATCTCCATATGTGCCCATGTGTGTGCTGTTTAGAGAGGGAGAGAGGGAATGTTTTGTCTGTCATCTGGTGGAGATTTTCATCATGAGTGAGAAGTAGAGACTGCTACAGTGTCAAGAGAAAGGTTATGTAGATGAAGGCTGATCTTTACTTCAACCACATTCTGGGACTATTGACTAGACTGTGGTTTTTAAACCGGAAAATAGTTTAGGACAATGACTGTCTGGAATGTAAGTTGCACGTGGGGGTTTAGGTTATACGTGAACATTTTCCTGATTAGCGCAAGAGTCTGCAGGTAAACATCGTTTCGTCTGGGGTAATGTATTTTTCTTGCCCTCTCACATTCCCATTGCTGGTTCTTAGGCAAAACTTTAAGAACTTTCGGTAATCTCATTACCCACATGAGCTAACCTCAGGGTCTGGTTAGGTGAAGCCGCGCAATGGGCGCAAAATAGTGGATAGTGTTTCGCTTGGGGTTTTAATTACAGAGAATTATATTCAAGAAACTATAGAGGATGCCAGAGATCGGGCCACTTTCTTCGCTTCTGGGTTCAGATTAAAAGGCAGGAGTTCCACATAGAGATGGGATGAAAACATCTCAATTTGTGGTGAAGTTGAACAGCTTTGATTTTGAAGTTGAGAAACATTTGTCCAGTCGGAGATTATAGAGTCATGGAACACAGAAAATGGCCCTTTGGCCCATCGCATCTGTGCCAGTCAAAACAACCACTTCACTAGTTAATCCCATTTTCCAGCACTTGGCCCATTGCCACGGTGTTACAAATGCACACCTAAATGCTTCCGAAATATTGCCTTCTGATTTCCCACCATGGTGGCAAAGTAAATGCTGGCGCAGGTATGAAACTTTCAGAATTATTTTTGTTAAGATTTATTTTATTCTGGCAATGTTTAGTTGCTTTATATACTTATGAAGGGCAATTAAATGTAGGAAGCATGGAGTGAAGAAGTTTACTCTCATAACAGCTACTCAGCATGTGCATAGGAGCTATGCTGTAATGATGTTCGATTTGCATGGAGCTGGAATTGGAGTCTGCAGGTTCCTTCTCCCTTGCCATTTCTTGTATATCACCATGTTCACCGAAGTCTGTTAATGCTCACCCACCTGAATATAGATCTGACATTACCACAAGAAGTAACATTTGATCCATACTGGAATTTGCTACTCTAAGATTAGCTGGCTGCGAAGATTGTGAATGTGGTAAACATCAGATTCCCAAGACGTAGATGTCAGTCACTGGGACAGACTTGGCTTTGCAAATGCTTCTATTTCTGGTACTCAAGCCAACCCTCCCCAGCACTCTCAGAAGGGCAATGCTCTCCTCCATTACTCCATCCAATCCCCTTCATTCCATTTTTAAATAAAACAGCTTTTATAGTTGGCCCTTTGTCAGTTCCAACAGATGTTCTCTAATGCTTTCTTCTGTGACCTCCCAAGCCGTATCCCACACAAACTTTGAAGCTTTCGTTTTTCCCGGGAATGTTCCATTTGACTATGACTCCTGGTTTCGCTAACTTTCACTTAGTCCTCAACTAATATCCGATACATTGCAGTCCATTGTTTTCACCCTATCTCAATCTGCGGCTTCTTCCAGTCCCACTTCTGATCAATGTTTTTCTCTTTTGAGTCTGATCTACTTTCTCCAATCCGCGATTGCTGGCAGAGCTTTCAAACTCTGCTGGCCTGACTCTTCCGAAAGCTTCCTGCTTTTGCAACCCCTTGCGACCTTTTTAAAATGTCTCCGGGAAACCTGACCCATTGATCCTTCAAGTTCTGGTCACCTGTGCAACTCTTCAATCTCCAGCCTTGTGTCTAGTCTTATTAGATCCCAGTCTGGAGATGCCAGCTGTGATGCTGAGAATAATCGTGTCAGTGGGTTGCAGTAAGTTGGAGCTGTGACCTGTTTTGTTGAAAGGTGTGTTGTACACTTATGTGTTTTTTTCCATCCACACAAAGCAGAGCTTTGTGTGTGAATAGATGTAACTCCATTACACACAAGACCATTACACTGTGAGTCTTACTGACAATTCTAGTGTGGCTGTCAACATAATTCTCTGCACACTTTGAACTATGCAGCAAGTTTTGTCCAATTATCAAACCTTATTTGATGTAAGATACGGTGTGGTGTATTTTCTAAGCATAGGTTGGTTGGTTCTAGTCAGTTAGGAGAAAGTGAGGACTGCAGATGATGGAGACCAGAGTTGAAAAATGTCATGCTGGAAAAACACAGCAGGCCAGGCAGCATCCGAGGAGCAGGAGAATCGATGTTTCGGGCATAAGCCCTTCTTCAGAAATCAAGAAGGGCTTATACCCGAAACATCCATTCTCCTGCTCACCGGATGCTGCCTGGCCTGCTGTGTTTTTCCAGCACGACATTTTTCAACTCTGGTTCTAGTCAGTATCTGGTTTGTTGTAGACAGCTGGTTGATTTACTGATCCATTTTACTGGGCAATACCTTGGCCAATCAGACTTAACCTGCTGGCTTTAAAATATTGACAAAGACTAATAGTTCACTGTCAATTATCATTAACTGGTGCATTTTCCATGGCATTGCCTCTACCAGCCACCTGGGTGACCAATAAGCACTCTCTCTCTCACTCATAAATTAAAAAATCCCACAACACCAGGTTATAGTCCAACAGTGCCGCTCTGAAAGTTAATTAAACCTGTTGGACTATAACCTGGTGATGTGTGATTTTTAACTTTGTACACTCCAGTCCATCACCGGCATCTCCAAATCACGTCTCTCGTAAATGTTGATTTGCCCTTGCAATGGTATTTATTTATTTATTTTTTCTTTCTTAACCCCCACACTCCCACCTAACTGCGGTAGCAATGGTATTTATATAATTTGGAGATGCCGGTGTTGGACTGGGGTGTACAACATTAAAAATCACACAACACCAGGTTATAGTCCAACAGGTTTAATTGGAAGCACACTAGCTTTCGGAGCGTCGCTCCTTCATCAGGTGATAAGGAGCGTCGCTCTGAAAGCTAGTGTGCTTCCAATTAAACCTGTTGGACTATAACCTGGTGTTGTGTGATTTTTAACTCTGTATTTATATGAGTTATCCTGATGACTGCAAGATGAACAACTTTGACAACATGGGCCTTTTTATTGGCCATACTGAGCATTCATTTTGTTGTGAATTTAAATACTACCATGTGAACATGAGCAGCACAGTGACTCAGTGGTTAACACTGCTGCCTGAGCACCAGGGAACCAGGTTTGATTTCACTCTTGGGCAACTGCCTATGTGGAGTTTGCACATTCTCCCTAAGTCTGCTTGAGTTTCCTCCAGCTGCTCAGGTTTCCTTCCACAGCTGAAAAAGCGCAGCATCCGAGGAGCAGGTGAATCGACGTTTCGGTCATAATCCCTTCTTCAGCATCTGCAGTCCTCACTTTCTCCTCATTGATCTTAACCTACTGCAAATCCTCTTGCAAGGATGCCTACCTTGAAGCAGCTCTCGTCCTCCCTCTAGTCTCCAGCATCTGCAGTCCTCACTTTCTCCTAGTTTCCTTCCACAGTCCCAAGGTCTGCTGTTTAGATGGATTGACCATGGTCAATTGCCCATAGTGTCCAGGGATGTACAGGCTTGGTGGATTAGCCATGGGAAATGCAGAGTTACAGGGGTAGGGGGTTGGATCTGGAGGGAATGCTCTTTTGAGAGTTGTTGTGAACAGCCTACCGCCACACTGTATGAACATCAGGAAAATTTGAAATCATTTCTGTCAGGTCTTCCAAGGTACACCTGTCGATAGAGGCATCTACCTTCTTACACTACCTGAGCATTTACGTAGCTTGAGAAATATTCTCACGGAAGACCAGAGAGTGAGACTAATGGCCTCATGGATCATGCTGTAAAGGATGCCCAGAGAATTGAATCACTAAAAGCTTCAAGGGGGAAAAAAACCTATTTGTACATCTCATCCGCCATGAAACTAGCAAAATATGTAAATCTAATGACTGTGAACATTGTCTCTTCACAATGAATCTTATTCCAAGGAGGAATACTAGGAACATGACAAACCACCAAATTTCATTGCCAGTAAAAGAATATACGACACTAGAATAAAAAGATGTTTGATTTCAATGTCAAAGTGTTAGGAATAGGACTAGGAATATCAAGAAAATAAAGTTTTATTTACAGCAGTTCAGACAATGGGGTATGATCAACTTGAAACTGGTGTTGAGAGAGAAATTGACTTGGAATATTCCTGTCTGTGTGATTAGATTTTAAATACTAAATATTTGAGATGTTTCCAATGTTTAACAGCTGGGAATTGTAAACCCAGCAAAACTCTCATCATTAACATTGTGAAACCAGAAGTCAGGAATAAACAAGCACATGGACTGAAAGATCTATGATCATTATGATTACTCAGACATTTTATTGATCAGAAACACAGACTCTTATGGGTGGAAATCCAAAATGATGTTCGAAAATCCCAACTTGAGCAATCCCTTGTTTCTATCTCCTAACCCCTGTGTCCCATCACTGTAGGCATCTCTCCCCACCCTCCCCCCACAATCCCTGCTTCCCTGCACAGGGAATCCTGACAGGATCACAGTCTTCATGGCAGAGAGGAATGCACCAGAAATCAACAGCTTTTTGTCTGAATTCAATAACAAATTCTGTCAATGTTATATTTGGGCTCGCCATTGACCTCCGTGGCATTGGTGGTGGAGAGTTGAGTCAGCACAGACCTGAGGGACTCCTGGCCTTGAAAAAGCCCAGTGGGGATGGATTCAGATGGACACTCAGCCTTAAGGTGAATCCCAGCACAGAGTCCCGGCCTTGAGGTGAGGCCCAGGGTGGGCTCCCGGCCTTGAGGAGAAGCCCAGGGTGGGTTCCCGGCCTTGAGGAGAAGCCCAGAGTGGGCTCCCGGCCTTGAGGTGAAGCCCAGGTTGGGCTCCTGGTCTTGAGGAGAAGCCCAGGGTGGGCTCCCGGCCTTGAGGAGAAACCCAGGGTGGGCTCCTGGCGTTGAGGTGAAGCCCAAGGTGGACTCCCAGCCTTGAGGTGAAGCCCAGGGTGGACTCCCAGCCTTGAGGTGAAGACTAGGGTGGACTCCCGGTCTTGAAGTGAAGACCAGGGTAGACTCCCAGCCTTGAAGAGAAGCCCAAGGTGGGCTCCTGGCCTTGAGGAGAAACCCAGGGTGGGCTCCTGGCATTGAAGAGAAGTCCAGGGTGGACTCCTGGCCTTGAGGTGAAGCCCAGGGTGGGCTCCTGGCCTTGAGGAGAATCCCAGGGTGAACTCCTGGCCTTGAGGAGAATCCCAGGGTGGGCTCCTGGCCTTGAAGTGAAGCCCAGGGTATACTCCCGGCCTTGAGGAGAATCCCAGGGTGAACTCCCAGCTTTTAGGTGAACCTTGAGTTGGACTCCGACTTGAGGTGAAGCCCAGGGTGGACTCCCAGCCTTGAGGTGAAGACTAGGGTGGACTCCCGGCCTTGAGGTGAAGACCAGGGTAGACTCCCAGCCTTGAAGAGAAGCCCAGGGTGGGCTCCTGGCCTTGAGGAGAAACCCAGGGTGGGCTCCTGGCGTTGAAGAGAAGCCCAGGGTGGACTCCCGGCCTTGAGGTGAAGTCCAGGGTGGACTCCTGGCCTTGAGGAGAATCCCAGGGTGAACTCCTGGCCTTGAGGAGAATCCCAGGGTGAACTCCCAGCCTTGAGGAGAATCCCAGGGTGGGCTCCCAGCTTTTAGGTGAACCTTGAGTTGGACTCCGACATTGAGGAAGCCGAGTGCAGCTCCCCAGCCTCGATGTGAAGCCCACTGTGGACACCGTTTTGAGGAAGCCCAAGGCCGACTCCCAGCCTTGTGGAAGCCCAAGATGGAGTCCTAGCCTTGACGAGGCCCAGCGTGGACTCCCACCTTGAGGTGAGGCCCAGTGTGGAGTCCTGGTCTTAAGGAACCCAGGGTGGACTCCCGGCCTTGAGGATGTCCAGTGCAGAGACCCAGCCTTGAGGAAACCCAGTGCGGATTCCTGGCATTGAGGTGAAGCCCAGCACAGACTCCTGCCCTGGGGAAGCCCAGGGTGGACTCTTAGCCTTGAGGAAACCCAGCATGGACTCCCAGCCTTGAGGAAACCCAGCGCGGACTCCTGGCCTTGAGGACATCCAGTGGAGAGTCCCAGCCTTGAGGAAACCCAATGCGGATTACTGGCCTTGAGGTGAAGCCTAGCACAGACTCCTGCCCTGGGGAAGCCCAGGGTGGACTCCTAGCCTTGAGGAAACCCAGCATGGAATTCCGGCCTTGTGGAAACCCAGCATGGACTCCCAGCCTTGAGGAAGCCCATCATAGACTCCCAGCCTTGAGGAAACCCAGCATGGACTCCCAGCCTTGAGGAAACCCATAATGGACTCCCAGCCTTGAGGAAACCCAGCATGGACTCCCAGCCTTGAGGAAACCCATAATGGACTCCCAGCCTTGAGGAAACCCAGCGTTGAATCCTGGTCTTGATGAAGCCCAGTGGGGTCTCGATGTAATGCTGAACCTTTCCCTCTGTTTATTTATGTTTCTAATTCATACCTAAGATTTTGTAGTGAGGTATCTTTGTACCTAGCTTTATGAAGAATGCAATGGTGATCTTTTAACTTTAATTTTTCATTTTCCTAATTTAGACCGACTGTTTGGTGTTGGCATAACCACAACGCTGTTTGGGAGCGTGTTCCAGGAACCCTGGTTTAGGAACGATGAAGGAATAGCCATGAGGTGTGAATTGGAAAGGAACCTGGGGTGATGGTGGCATTCCAATTTGGCACAAATGTTCCTTGAAAGAGTC
>NC_057718.1:95898707-95913842 GCF_004010195.1 Chiloscyllium plagiosum
GTTCCCCGAAACGTTCCGCAAGTAGGTGGCCTGTCTCCCCAATGTACAAGAGACCACATTGGGTGCAGCGGATACAGTAAATGATGTGTGTGGAGGTGCAGGTGAATTTGCGACAGATATGGAAGTATCCATTGGGGCCTTGGAGGGAGGTGAGGGGGGAGGTGTGCGCACAAGTTTTGCACTTCTTGCGGTTGTAGGGGAAGGTGCCGGGAGTGGAGTTTGCGTTGGTGGGGGGTGTGGACCTGATGAGGGAGTCGTGGAGGGAGTGGTCTCTTCAGAACGCTGATAGGGGTGGGGAGGGAAATATATCCTGTGTGGTTTTAGGGTCCAAGGCGGAAGACGAGGCATCCTTCCTCCAGGCGTCGGGTAGTTAGGGTTTGGCGATGGAGAGTCCCAGGACTTGCAAGTCCTTGGTGGAGTGGAAGGGGGAGTTAAAGTTAGAGGAAGAATGCCTCATCTTCTACCATGGGACCCTGCACTCCCATGAGATCAATGTGGATGTCACCACTTTCCTTATTTCCCATCCCCCCCACCTTAGCCCAGTCCCAAGCTTCCAACTCGGCACTGCCCTGTTGACCTGTCCATCTTCCTTCTCACCTATCCACTCCACCCTCCTCTCCGACCTATCACATTCTCCCCCCACACTTCATCTACCTTCTGCATTCCCACCTACCTTGCCCCCGATGCCCCAACCCCTCCCATTTATCTCTCTGCACCCCAGCCCCCAAGCCTCATTCCTAATGAAGGGCTTATGCCCAAAATATGGATTATCCTGCTCCTCAGATGCTGCCTGACCTGCTGTGCTTTTCCAGCAACACACTCTTGACTCTGATCTCCAGCATCTGCAGTTCTCACTTTCTCCTTTTGGGTCCTGAACCATGAAATGGGGGTAAGTTCTACCTCCCTCCTCTGTCTTGGCTCCCATACAAAGGATGTGCATGCAATCTTGAAATGAATGGTTGCTGATACCCTTGAACCATCTTTAATGTGAGTGACTATCTTCAGGGAAGTGGAGGTATTAGCAAATAAAAATTGCAAGAAAGACTGGTAGACAGATATCCCAACTTGAAATGTGTCCAGTTATTATATCTTTCCTTCTATCTCCCTTGTTTTCCTTGCTTCAGGCACTCATGTTTTTGGCTGGGATTTTGCAGTTCATGTTTCAGCAATGGCTCTTTCTCCTGAAGACAAGGAAGGCGGCCTGTAAAGGTTTTACAATCTCTATAATATGGATTTCCTTTTTCTGAACCTGGGGAGGTTCAAAGGGGAAAAGGGATTTCCAGGCATTCGACAAGATTGATGCATTAATACAGAGCCACAGCCAATCAGTTTCTCGGATTCTCTCAGGGGGTCCAACACATTGTCTTGGATCTCATTTACCATCCCCTGAGAATAAAAAAAAACAGGGAATGGCATCACCACAGGAAATGACACCACCAACCTAAGGAAGCCTAAACACATAAATAGAAAGGGGCCACACCACCAGCGCTTCATCCAGAGGCTCACTGTTACCTAGTATGGTGACGAAACATCTGAAAATGAACCTTCCAGCTCAGCGAGCAAACCTACATTCAGAACCTCAACCTGAGCTACAAATCTTCTCAAAGCTCGCTAACAATTATAGAAGTTAGCATAACATAAAATCTTGACATTTTACAAATATGATGCAGTTTTTCAGGGCCAGAGATAGTTTTCATAAGTAATTATGAATATAGACCACCATTGAAATGTCAGTTGTTCAGTTAGAAAGGTATAATTTTTGAAGAGTTCTACAGCAAGGTTAACAGTGCAAAAGTGCAAAGGTTAATTCAATGAGGAAGATGGAAGTGTTTCAAGGCAAAAAAATGGAGAGTCTTTTGAAGGTGGGAAAAGAACTAATCAGGTAAAGGAATTTGTGTTCAGAGAGTACTGTAACATGGGACAATTCACTTCCAGGATTAGGGATTGAGGCAAACACTTTGGGGAACTTTGACTAAAGATCCTCAGAGGGAGAGAGTCCCACTTCTCCTCTGGTCATATCAAAACTCACATTCAATCGGACTGATGGTAAGGCCAATTCTGCAGGTTTCAGACTTTATCTTGGTCAGTGAAAGAAAGAAGATAATGAGGTTTATTTAGTCAAGAAAGAATAACACATTTATCATATATAATAATTATTCAAACAGACATGCAAGGGTTATTGACATAAAAAAGATTGAGGCTGTGCAAGGATAGATATGATTTATATTATATCTTCCCAAATGCAGAAAAATATTAGCAAGAAAGCCTACATGAAACAGAAAGTGCAATCAAATAGATTTCTCAGAAATTCCATTCCCTCTCACAGTGTTAAAGACACCGTGGGTCACAAAATCTCATTAACACTTCACAAGGGTTAATGAGTGTTTAATTTTTAACTTGGCCTTGGAAGTCCTTAAATAATCACTCCATCAAGGACTGCACATGTTCTGGTGGCCCACCTTGTTTGCCTGGGACAATGTTCTTCTGAATTCTTAGAAAGTGCACTTTAGCACTTAATCACAGTCACTACTCCAGTTTTTCTCAAATAGTGAGCTTCTCCAAGCCAATTTGAGTTTTTTTTCTTGACCTCCAATTTGACTCAGTTGGGTAAAGCAAATACTGCACTGTGGACGTACAACCCCCATTATTTACTAGATTAGATTAGATTCCCTACAGTGTGGGAACAGGCCCTTCGGCCCAACAAATCCAAACTGGCCCTCCAAAGAGCAACCAACCCAGACCCATTCCCCTACATTTACCCCTGACTAATGCACCTAAACCTACGGGCAATTTAGCATGGTCAATTCACCTAACCTGCACATCTTTGGAGTGTGGGAGGAAACCGGAGCACCCAGAGGAAACCCACGCTGACACAGGGAGAATGTGCAAACCTCACACAGACAGTCGCCTGAGGCTGAGAATTATCTTTGAAGTTTATCTTTGAAAGTTGCCACCCAGGTAAATAGTGCAGTGAAGAAGGCATATGGCGTACTGGCTTTTATTGGTAGAGGAATTGAGTTCCGGAGTACTGCGGTCATGGTGCAGTTGTATAAGACTCTGATGCGGCCGCATCTGGAGTATTGTGTGCAGTTTTGGTCGCCATACTATAGAAAGGATGTGGAGGCACTGGAACGGGTGCAGAGGAGGTTTACCAGAATGTTGCCTGGTATGGTAGAAAGATCGTATGAGGAAAGGCTGAGGCACTTGGGGTTGTTTTCATTGGAGAAAACAAGGTTTAGGGGTGACTTGATAGAGGTGTACAAGATGATTACGGGTTTAGATAGGGTCGACAGTGAGAATCTTTTCCCACGTATGGAGTCAGCTATTACAAGGGGCATAACTTTAAATTAAAGGGGGGATAGGTATAGGACAGATGTTAGGGGTAGATTCTTTACTCAGCGAGACGTGAGTCCATGGAATGCCCTGCCAGTAGCAGTGGTGGACCCTCCCTCTTTATGGGCATTTAAACGGGCATTGGATAGGCATATGGAGGATAGTGGGCTAGTGTAGGTTAGGTGGGCTTGGATCGGTGCAACGTCGAGGGCCGAAGGGCCTGTACTGCGCTGTATTCTTCTATGTTCTATGTTCTATGTAACTGAACTTAGGGCCCTGGTGCTGTGAGGCAGTAGTGCTAACCACTGAGCCATCGTGCCTGATCTAATTGGGCAATGGCTTCTTCTCAGCCTGACACAGCTCCTATGATTTCCCTGAGCCCTCACTACGTAGAACACATCATTCAGTTGCCTTCTGTCAGAAAGAAGATACAGATGTTTGAACACATGCACCAACAAGTTCAAGAACAGCTTCTTCCCTGCCGTTATTGGACTGATGAATATACCTTTCTAACTTCAAATACTGTTAATCTTGCTAATGTTAATCTTGTTTTATGCACCTGCTGTCCATCCATAACCCTGCATGCCTCATTGTGTCTGAGCACCCATTGATCTGTATGGTCCTTGTTTGCTATGATCTGCCTGCGCTGCTCACAAAACAAACCCTTTCACTGTACTTAGATACATATGACTACAATAAATCAAATCAAGCTATTAATTCTGTTTTATTTTCAAGCCCTTCTCAGCTCCTAGGACTTCCCTGATCCCTCACTACATTGAGTTTTTCAACTACTGTTCACACAGAATCCATTTTGTTCAGTTACCTTTAGCCATACACTAACAACAGCCAGGTCTGCTTCTCTCTCTCTTACCCTGCCTTTTTCTCTGTGATCCCAGACTGCTCTTTAGTGAACACTGAACTTTCCTGAGTGACATTTTGAAATACTTGCAACAAATTTGTTTGGCAGTGTGAAGGTAACTAATGTTTTCGAACAGTCAAATGCAACATCCCTGAGAGCTTTCCATTCCTTAAATGTTTCACATTTATGTTTCACAGAAGGTTGTTTTGCAACACAAATTGCATACAACAGAATAAAAGCAGGAATTCCAACTGCCTGTCCCTCTTCCGCGGTTACGTTAGAGCCCGGGTGTCCTTGGAGAAGGAGCACGCGGTGTCCACCAACACCTTGGGGTTGTTCAGGGAGAGGTGGGCGCCGCAGGGAGTGGAGTGCATCATTTCCCCCTCCAACTCCATTTTGATTTAGTCCCTACCCTCCCCTTCACTGTTTTGATCACACAGCACTGCCCTCTGATGTGAAGGGCAGTGTTTGTCACTGGCCACCCGGGTGTTTTCCTATCTTCCTGGTGGTGGAATTTGAATAAAGATTCGTGCGCTTTGTGTCTTTCACTGTGTCTCACACCTGCACACACACACCATGGGTGCTGGGGAAAAAATAAGCACTACCGCACTTAGGTGGTAGTGTGGGGGTTAATATAAAAAAAAACATAAAATAAAATAAAAGCAGAAATTTGTCATAATGGAGCGGCTCAATTTGCTGCCAATTTTAATTCTTAGCGTCTGAGGTCAGAAAAAGATGATGCACCAATCAGACTTGGGCAAATGCCTCATAAACCAATAAACATCAGCTATTCTATGCTGTCAATGGCACCCATACCTGATGAAGGAGCGGCGCTCCGAAAGCTAGTGTGCTTCCAATTGAACCCGTTGGACTATAACTTGGTGTTGTGTGACTTTTAACTGTATTCTAACTTGGTTTTGAGCAGGAAACATTCAAGGGTAAGCAGATGGCTAGATTTTCGGATTTCAAAGAAGTCCCTCAGTTCGAGTTATAAACCTTTCTATCAGGGGCAAGGAGGGCCGAAGTGCCTGTTTATGTGCTGTACACTTCTCAGGAGGAGCCTCTCCCATCTGAATCCAGCCTTCTGTCCCATGAGCCCTCGCTAAGTCCCCTTTCCTGTGACAAGCCTGAAAAAGCAGTTAGCCACACAATTGTTCCTATTTTCTTACTGCTAACTACTACTGCTAAGTAAACTACTGTTTACTTACATTCCCACCTGAACCACGTAGATGAAAATCCCCAAAATGTAAATTGTACCAGCCTCAAATTTTGGTCGTAATTCCACTTCCCATCACATCACACCAATAGCCTGAACCCCCACAGGTTAAAAATCTATCTTACGCTACACAAAATTGGGTAGGTGAGTGATGATAGGAAAAAAATACCAGGGAGATGGTAACATAATAGTAATGTCCTTGGACTTGTAATCCAGAGTCCCAGACTAATGTCCTGGACAATTGGTAGAATTTGAATTAAAAGAGCTCTTGGACCCGATGTAACTATTGTCTACTGGTTTGTTTACTGGTGTGGAGATTGGTACAAGTGAATGGCTTGCCAGGCTATATCAGAGAGCAATTGAGTGTCAACCACATTGCAGTGGGTCTGGAGTCACATGTAGGCCAGACCAGGCGAGGATGACAGATTTCCTCCCCTAAAGGACATTAGTGAACCAAAGGGATTTTTCCTGACAGTTGACAATTGTTTCATGGTCATCAGTAGATTCTTAATTCCAGATTTCTTTTTTATTGAATTCAAATTGCACCATCTGCTGTGATGGGATTCGAACATGGGTCTCCAGGACATTATCTGGGTCTCTGGATAAATAGTCTAGCAATAACACCACTGGGCCATTGCCTCTCTCCCCCTCCCCATCTCCCTTTATGGAAGAATATGTGCTGTCCCATTTGCAGGTCTGGTCTATCCGTGACTTCAGAATCACAGCAATGTGGTTGACTTTCAATGGCCTAGCAAGCTGCTCAATTCAAGGACAATTAAGGATGCCAAATAAATGCTGTCCTATCTAGATAGGATAACATCCCATTTATACATTTCTCAAAAATGGAGATGGGAACAGACAAATGTGGTAAGGACAACATGCTCATCTTGAAGCTAAACTCTAGCATGACACATTTCTATTTGTAGCTCCTTTGTAACAGCAGCATTAAAATGTGTAAATGTTCTATATTACTATAAGAGTTTTGGCAACAACACTTAATACTGAGCTGCTTCACAGTTATTAGCGGAGGTGACCTGAAGCTTGGTCAAAGACATAGGTTTAAAAGGAGATCTAAGTTGGCGAGAGAGAAGTAGACAGGCAGAGAGTTTTTGTGAGGGATTTCCACATTTCAGCGCCAAAGCAACTGAAACCACAACCACCAAAAAATGATCCAATTGAAGCAGGGATTTAGCAAGAGACCTGGCATGGTGCAGCACAGACATTTTACGGCATCACATGGCTGGAAGAGAGTGACAGACATGGGAAGTGATTTGAAGATGCCAGTGTTGGGCTGGGGTGTACAAAGTTAAAAATCACACAACACCAGATTATAGTCCAACAGGTTTAATTGGAAGCACACTAACTTTCGGAGCGTAACTCCTTTATCAGGAATGATATAAGGCTTTTGCCCAACACGTTGATTTTCCTGCTCCTCGGATGCAGCCTGACCTGCTGTGTTTTTCCAACACCACTCTAATCTTGACTCTAATCTCCAGTATCTGCAGTACCCACTTCCGCCTGTACGTGAGCTTCCAATTCAGCCATGGTTAGTAAGTAGGTGTTCATTGTAATGACCAGAAGAACCACTCATGGTTTGACAAGCCACTGAGCTTCCACAGTATTGGATTCACCCTGAGTGCACATTCGGGAAGTGGTTGGAATCTGTGCTGTGGTTTAAATCCATTTAAATAAACCTAATATCCAAATCACGCAGTGAAGCCCTTGTTTAGATCAATTCTCTAGAAACCTATAAATAAACAGCAACTCTCAGCTAACATAAAAACTGCACACTGGTGTGGAATTTGCATGTTGTGAGGAGGTGCCAGTTGCTGCCAGTGTGTTGTGACAGGGAGGTGTAAAAACCAGGCAGAGCTCCGATCTTGGTAGTTACCCACTGGGCATCTTGTTAGAATGCACATCTCTGGGAATATCAGCTGGAAGTGGAATGAGACTCATTTGAGATCTCCCCCGGTTGAATAGGCTGCTGACACACAGGCCATGACTGAGAGTTGAAAATGTGTTGCTGGAAAAGCGCAGCAGGTCAGGCAGCATCCAAGGAGCAGGAGAATCGACGTTTCAGGCATGAGCCCTTCTCCAGGAAAAGGGCTCATGCCCGAAACATCGATTCTCCTGTTCCCTGGATGCTGCCTGACCTGTTGCGCTTTTCCAGCAACACATTTTCAGCTCTGATCTCCAGCATCTGCAGCCCTCACTTTCTCCATGACTGAGAGTGAAAAGCATGGAGAACGGCAGCTATAACAATGTATCTCAGTGTTGAGTTCCTTCAGGGAAATTTCAAAGAAAATGAAGGGCTATGTGGTGGAAGGCTTGGGAGAATAGGCAGGTTTTGAATTACTGTCGGTTTATTTTCATCTCCATAACACTACCTATCCCTGGCTCATCTCTTGCTGAAACCTTCATCCTTGCCCTTGTTCCCTTTACACTGGACTACTTCAGTACACTCCTGGTTGGAATCCCATCTTCCACTGGACATTAACTTGAACTCCCTCCATCCAACACTCTGCTGTTGACCACGTCCTAACTCACACCAACTCTTGTTCAGCCGTTACGCTAATGCTTGTAGATGAATATTATTCTGCTCCTCAGGCTTGATAATGCCCAATTTAAAATACCTCACCCTTATTTGCAAAATCCCTTCAGAGCACTGCTTCTCTATCTCTGTAACTTTCCTTTATTGTCCAAATCTTCAAGGTGGATACTTGCTTCCAAGGTCGGCCTCACGCGCATCCCCGAGTTTGATCGCATCTCTCTTAGTTGCCAGCGATTTGCCCTCAGATACCTGTCCCATTCCCCAAGGTGGGCTCTGGAATTCTCTCCCTAAACCTCAGCAACTCCTCCACCTCTTTATCCTCCTATAAGAAGCTCCAACTACAGAGAGTTGTGAACACAGTCCAGACCAGCACGCAAACCAACCTTCCATTTATGGACTCTATTTACACTGTGGAAAGACAGCCACGTCATTAAAGAGCTCTCCCACCCTGGTTCTAAACACTTTTTTCATAGTTTCATAGTAACAGAAGCAGGAGTAGACCATTGTGGCCTGTGCTGACCCATTCATTAAGATCATGGCTGATCTAACCATTATCTCAGCTCCTCCTACCTGCAATATTCCCGTAACCCTTAATTCCCCTACCATGCAAAAAACATCCAACTGTGTCTTGAATATATTTAATGAAGCTGCCTGTACTGTTTCCTTGGGCAGGGAATTCCATAGTTTCACTGCTCTCTGGGAAAAACAGTTCCTCCACATTTCTGTACTAAATATACTCCCCCTAATCTTGATGCTATGTCCCCTAGACCCAGTCTCACCCACCAGCGGAAACAACTCGCTTGCCTCTATCTTATCTATCTCTTTCATAATTTTATATGTTTCTATAAGATCCCCTCTCATTCTTCTAAACTCTAGTGAGTACAGCCCCAGGCGGCTCAACCTCTCCTCACAGGGTAACCCCCTCATATCTGGAATCAACCTGGTGAAACTCCTCTGCACCACCTCCAAAGCCAATGTATCCTTCCTCAAGTAAGGAGACCAGAACTGCTCACAATACTCCAGGTGCGGCCTCACCAACTCCTTGTACAATTGCAGCAGAACCTCCCTGCTCATAAATTCAATCCCTCTTGCAATGAAAGCCAATATTCCATCTGCCTTCCTGATTCCCTGTTGCAACTGCAAATCAACTTTTAGCAATTCATGTACGAGCACTCCTAAGTCCCTCTGCACAACAGCAAACTGCAATCTTTCACCGGTTAAGTAATACTCCGGCCTAATATTTTTACCTGCAAAGTGGATGACCTCACATTTACCAACATTGTACTTCATCTACCAGACCCTTGCCCACTCATTTAACCTATCTAAATCTCTCTGCAGCCCTCCACATCCTCTGCACAATGCTGAGAGGCACTGATAAAATATCTTCTGTAGTAGCATGGCCTGGTGAAAGCTTACTAGGCCCATCCACCCGAATTCAATACATCAAAGCTCCCCTTTGCACTGTAAAAGCCAGAGCTTCTTTTTCAATGCCTTTCTTTATTTCCTTTGTTATCTAAGGCTGGGTCTTTCTACCCTTGCTATCCCTGTTTTTGACCGGAATATACTTCCCTCGCGCACTGTGAAAAATCTCTTTGAAAGTCCTCCACTGTTCCTCCATATAGCTTGTGTTCCCAGTCTCATTTAGCCAAATCCTTCCTCATCCCTTTAGAGTCTCCCTTGTTTAAGCATAACATCCGGGTTTTAGATGATATTATGCCACCTTCCGTTTGTATCTGAAACTCGAAGATAGTGTTGTACTCTTTCTAGAGGATCCTTAACTACAAGATCATTAATTTTCCCTGTTTCATTACACAGGACCAGATCTAAGATCGCATGCTCCCTTGTAGGTTCAGCAACATGCTGTTCAAGAAAGTTAGTCTTGCATCAGGCAGAAGACACAAAAGCTTAAACACACCTACCAACAGGTTCAAGAACAGCTTCTTCCCCGCTGTTATTTGGCTTATGAGTGGACCTCTCACATTTCAAATCTAATGTTGATCTTGCTTTTTGTGCACTTTTTTGTAAGTTTGTGTTCCTCTCTATATAACAGGGAAAAGTTACAAGCTGTAAGTTTGTGTTCCTCTCTATGATCTTTGTGCATTATGATCTGCCTGTATTGCTTGCAAAACAAAGCTTTTGACTGTACCTCGATACATGTGACAATAATAAATAAAACTGAATTAAATAAAGCTTTCCACTTTCTCCATGCTTTCGGTCAGTGATCCCAAGACCTCCTTCTGTGACTCGATTAGACAGCGTTCCTGTGATATATCTTGGAAAGTTCCTCATGGTGAAATGTTATATAAAAATGCATATTATTGATGTTGTTATTGCAAATAAACAAGTAACAAATTGCAGTAATTACATGTACAGGCTGCATGGAGTAGATTTTCAACATGCTGTTCAGGCCTAAAACTGATGAAGCTATGTGGTCCCCTGTATTCAAAACCATTGATTACAACGTAAAGAGATGATGTGGTGTTGGACTGGGGTGGACAAATTAAAAATCATACAACACCAGATTATAGTCCAACAGGTTTATTTGGAAGCACTAGCTTTTAGAGCACTAGTGATTGTGGAGCTTCTGAAAGCTAGTGCTTCCAATTAAACCTGTTGGACTATAACCTGGTGTTATGTGATTTTTAACAATGTAAAGAGAATTTTCTGACATGTTTGGGAGGGGTTGCTGAGCCACAAGTTGGAAATCTAACCACCTTCCTCTGCACTTTCTTTCCCTAAATGATCTATTGATCATTAATATTTTATAAATGCACTAGTTTTTGAGTTTGATTTATTGTTGTCACATGTACCGAGATACAGTGAAAGATATTGCTTTGTGTGCTATACATCCAGATTGCACCAGTCACAGCGCATCAGGGTGACGGAACAGAGTGCAGGATACAGTGTTGGAACCATAGAGAAAATGCAGAGAGAGAGATCAGAATCAACATTTGAGAGGGCTGTTCAAAAGTCTGATAACCACAGGGAAGAAGCTATTTTTGAATCTGTTCGTATGTGTATTCAAACTCTTATATCTTCTGTCCAGTGGAAGAGGGTGAAAGAAAATATAACCGGGAAAAGGTGAATCTCAGCCATTAGCAGCAAGAATGCATTAATTCTGAAGAAGGGCCCCTGGACTCTACTTGTTAACTCTGCTTTCTCTGCATAGACGCTGCCAGACCTGCTGAGTTTCTCCAACAATTTCTGTTTTTGTTCCAAATCTTCAGCATCCACAGTTCTTTCTTTGAATCGCGCAGTCTACTAGGAGGAACAGAATCCAACTGATAATAAACCAGCAGCATCGATGTCAAAATCCACCTCAGAAAATAAACAGTGACCATAAAATGCTAAAGCTTTGTTTTTTATTCATTTATGGGATGAGGACGTCACTGGCTAGGCTAACATTTATTGCCCATGCCTAATTACCCAGAGGGCATTAAAGAATCAACCCCATTGCTGTGGGTCTGGAATCACATGTAGGCCCAGACCAGGTAAGAATGGCAGGTTCCTTCCCTGAAGGACATTAGTGAACCAGTAGTGAATTAGTGTTCTTTGGGTTATGACACCTTTGGATCTCAAAATAGAATGTCTGCCTGGGAATTTGTCTCAGGTAACCACCAAATTCTGTAGATTGTTCTTTTCATTCATTCACATTCTTTCCTTCTCGAAAATACCAACAGAATCCAGGCTCTAAGTTGCACCTTCACACAGATTGTTATGATTTGGGAACTTGTGTCTTGAGTTATGCGCCTGTGAGCAATCTTTTGTCGCTGGATCACAACTACTTTTCAACAGCAGCGCAGGCTAACCCTGTCAACCTGTTACATGAGCTGCTAAGCAATGCATTTGTGTATAAGGGAGCCATTCACAACAACTTAATTTGAATTACAGATCCTTCTCCCTCAGCCGGTTTTCTGCCCTCTTCACAAATCTGGGGATGTGATGTCAGCTGAAGAGGTAATCCTTCAGTAACTTGCGAAAGTGAGCCAATCACCATTTACGATTCTGTTTAGTGAACACCAAGACTCGATCCAATCACAAGGAGCTCAATGTCTGAATTGGTAATTCTTTTTCTGCAGGCTGATTCACACGTCAGTGATCTGGAGTCCTGAGGCTGACTTTAATATACATTACTGCCCTCACTCGGGTGAGTTAATTGTGTGCAAATTACAGATGGTACTTTGGCATCTTCCTGTTCTATGCCTTATGTATGCCATTGTGTGGTATACTTACTGATTGTGACAACACAGAAGCAGTCTTTTTAAAGGCATAAGAAGTTGTTTAGAAATTAAATTTAAATTTAAATTTAAACCAGTCAATTTATATTTTTATTTGCAACAGTGGTAGAACACAAACATTCACCTGAGGCCTTACAGAGGCTTTTCCAATCAAATAAATTGCCATTCTGCGAACTTCTTCCGAGAGGAATTAATAAGCAGTCTCTTTTGTGACAAGGCCCTTTCTCCTTCATAAGAGACAGGTGTTTTACTAAAACCCTGGAGCTATGTCTAATCTCTGCTTTTCACAAATGGAACTTTTGTTCCTCCTGTTTGATTCCTGGTCGCAAGAGAGACTCTTTTAAGGATACAAAGAGATGACAAAAAAAAATGCATCTGCACATATGGCAAGGCTGCCTGCGATGACATCATTTATTTAGCTCAGCTACAGTAATACAGGGATGTAGTGAGGGGAAGGGCTTCTTGTCAGAAAATAATGTGGTTATGGCCAAAGGCTAGGTATGAGACAAACCACAAAGTATCTGGTACCAAAACAATGAAAAGTTCATTGGTTGAGAGAGCTACTATCTCAGGTGCGGTGAAAGAGAATAGGCCTCCATTGTTAAGACAGGATAAGGACACCGCTTTGTTCCCTTCTGTCCTCTGGCATTACAATAATGATATCTTGTCAGTTTACAGACATGTTGGTATAGATGGCAACCACTGATGGATATGCAGCAAATGAATGGGCAACCTCATGTATTCATGCCGAGGTATGTTGTCGCAATTTCTTTCAATTTAACTTGGAATCCAAACAACTGGGAATAAAAGTGTGGTTGCGGAAAGACGTGAGGGATTTAGTGCAACAAACAGGGTTCTGTTTCTTTTCGAGACTAAGTGTTAGCTGCTAAAAGTGAGCCACATCTCCTGCACTATCAGTGTTTTGCTTCAGAGTTTACTCAGGGCCAGCCATCAAACCATTGTTAAAAAGCCAAGCATACGATTTTGCTTTAGCTTGTAATCACTTTGAGATGGAACAGACGTGTAGCAGTAGAGCGCAAAACTGCACTGATTCAAAACTTAAGGGTCCATTTGCTCAATGTGTCCAGTAGAAATGTGAAATAGTTCCAATTTCATGCCTTACTAAGTGTATGTAGTCCACTGGGATTCCCCTTCCATGTCTGATGGTTGTTGTGACTCTGAAATTAGCTTCGAGATGGCGCAAAATGAAACAGCTTAGCATCTATGCTACAATTGCAATATCCTTCACAGAGGGAAACACACACACACACACATTGCTTTTGTATATTGGAAAGATCCATATTCTTCAACTTGCTCACAGCTTGCAAATGTCAGGGCACAACATATCACAGCCACACTGAGATTAGGTTGGATAACCATTTGTCAGAGATGTACAGTTTCTGATAAACCTGACACAGCACATGGTTATTTTAGCCTCGCATGTATTTTCATAACCTGAATTTCGAATTCAAATGAAAGAAAAAAAAAACGGGAAGCTCTTCCTAAAAAAAATGTCAATTTCTCGCTAAAATACTTCACATAAGACTAAAGACCCTAAGTAAAACCATCTGAGAGAAGCAAGCATGCGTTAGCTCATAATAAATCTGTTGAAAGTTGTTGAAAACTGACCTTTTATTTGTAGACGTTTGATGATTTCACATATGAATCAGGGGAGGTGGGGGGAGGTTGCACTCAAAGGAAATTGCCTTTAATTCGAACTCTTAGGGCTACTTTATGTCAGAGGATTACACGCTTGCCTGATTAGAAGCTTGAGTTACATAAACACACTGTGTTTAGATTTAAGCTTTACTGTCAGATCTTAAACAGCTGCTTGTACTTAGCTCCAGCAGCAAGCCTTAGTTTAATCAAAGGGACAGAAATATTTTACCTGTTTCTCTCACGTTCAAGCAAGGAGTCAGGAACATTACGAATGTGTGGATTTAATGGCAGCCACTATGACAGCATACTGTAAGTTTAACACAATATTGGGCTCTTGTGGTCATCTGACTGAACCCAGGTAGTGCAGAAATCAGGTCAGTTTTGTTGCCTGAAATCTTTTGCTGCCAAAGTCCTACTTTCTTTGCACTTCTCAGGAAGCCTGAATAATATTTACCGCTACTAATGATTGTAGACAGGCTAAGGCACAAAGTGAATGCATAAATACTTAGAATGAAAAATGTGGCCTTAAAAAAAATCAGGGGAGGTTCAGACAGTACTGGAAAAAACAGGTGTGAAGGGTTTAAAGGAGCAATTTAATAGTCTGGATCATTCACATGCTAATGTACTAATTGAGTCACTGATAGGATAATTGACACCTCGGCATAACATGAAATGTTTAGGTGCACTGGCAGATTGAGTTCGGTTTAGTTGTGGCAAATGAGACGTTTAATCTCACAACTATGTGCATCACTTAAATGGATTCCATTCTGGAATAAAATGAGATCAATTATGGGGAAACAAATAGGAAATGGTTAGATAGGTTCATTATGTGATAATGAGCAGATTATGATGTACAAGTGCATAAAAGCAATCAGGTTTCACTGCTCAGAACGTCTGTTTTTATATAGATTTGACTGCACAGGAAATAGAGATTATTGCAACAGAAGTTGTAGGGAGACCACCCAGTTTTTGCTTTTGGAAAAAAAAGACATCAGAACTAAGACATACAGATAAATGTTTAGCCCTTGGCCTGTCTATGTTAGTTCAACCTAGCTCGGGCAGTCAATGTATCAGTTCCATTGGCTTCATTCACCCTGGCCTGGAGTAGATGGGAGTTAGTCAGTGGTAAAAACAATGACTGCAGATGCTGGAAACCAGATTCTGGATTAGTGGTGCTGGAAGAGCACAGCAGTTCAGGCAGCATCCGAGGAGCAGCGAAATCGACATTTCGGGCAAAAGCCCTTCATCAAGAATACAGGCAGAGAGCCTGAAGGGTGGA
>NC_057718.1:95914680-95926439 GCF_004010195.1 Chiloscyllium plagiosum
GCTCCTTTAGGGCCTTGGATAGAGGTGAGGGAGGAGGTGTGGGCGCAGGTTTTACAGTTCCTACGGTGGCAGGGGAAGGTGCCAGGATGGGAGGGTGGGTTGTAGGGGGACGTGGACCTGACCAGGTCGTCACGGAGGGAACGGTCTTTGCGGAAGGCGGAAAGGAGTGGGGAGGGAAATATATCCCTGGTGGTGGGGTTAGTCAGTGGTACCTGTTGAGCAGGAAAATCAATATTTCGGACAAAAGCCCTTCATCAGGAATTCCTGATGAAGGCTTTTTGCCCAAAACATCAATTTTCCTGCTCCTCAGATGCTCCTGACCTGCTGTGCTTTTCCAGCACCAACTCTAATTTAGACTGATTTCCAGCATCGGCAGTCCTCACTTTTGTCCAGTGGTGCCTTTTGCCAATTTGTGATCAGTCAGTTTTACTGAGCGAGAGAGAATACAATTGTCTCTGATCCCTGCTCTGCCAATGTATGAGGAACATTAAACTAGCACTGCTGTCTCACACTGCCAAGGACCTGGGTTCAATTTTAGCCATGGGTGACTATCTGTCTGCACTTTCTCCCCCCGTGTCTGCGTGGGTTTCCTCCTGGTGCTCCGATTTCCTCCCACAGTCCAAAGATGTCCATCGTGTCCAGGGACACGCAGGCTAAGTGGGAAATGTGGGGTTATGGAGATAGGGGAGGAGGAGGATGGGTCTGGGTGGGATGCTGTTTGGAGGGTCGGTGTGGACTCGATGGGCTGAATGGCCTGCTTCCACACTGTCGGGATTCTATGAAGAGTCAGTGCCTACAGAGGATGGGATCAAATGTTGGGAAATGCAGGAGAGACTTGAGTTTGGATGAAGCTTCACTGATCCGGAATATTAACGCGGTTTTCTCTTTCTCTCCACAGATGCTGCCAGACCTGCTGAGTGTCTCCAGCATTTTCCATTTCTATGTCCGATTTCCAGCCTCTGCCACATCTTGCTTTTGTAGATTTCTTGGGGTTTGATTCCCAAAAGTGAAGACTCACTGCTCTGCAAATAAAAAGGGAAACATAGCGGAAGCTGCAAAACTGAAATGGAAACAGAAATTGCTGGCAGAACTCAGCAGGTCTGCAGCGTCTGTGGAGAGAGAGCAGAATTAATGTGTCAAGTTGAAAATGACACTGATTCTTCTTCAGAATAGAAGCTGAATGTAGCCTGACCGTGGTTTTGTATAATTGAAGCATCATTACAAGGGTGTTGCCTGGTCTCAATGGTCTGAGTTATAGGGAGAGGTTAGACAGGCTGGGACTTTTTTCTAGGTAAAAACAATGACTGCAGGATGCTGGAAACCAGAGTCTAGATTAGAGTGGTGCTGGAAAAGCACAGCAGTTCAGGCAGCATCCGAGGAGCAGGAAAATCAACATTTCGGGCAAAAGCCCTTCATCAGGAATACAGCATTCCTGTATTCCTGATGAAGGGCTTTTGCCCGAAAGGTCGATTTTACTACTCCTCGGATGCTGCCTGAACTGCTGTGCTTTTCCAGCACCACTCTAATCTGGGACTTTTTTATCCTTTCTTGAGGTGTGCAAGATCATGAAAGGTATGGATAAGGGGAATGCAGTCAGCTTTTTTTCCGCTAGGTTGTAGTATTGAGGGCCAGAGGGCCTCAGTTTAAGGTTAGAGGGGAAAGAATAAAAGGGAACCTGAGAGGCAAAGTTTTACATAGAGAGTGGTACACTTGTGGAATGAGCTGCCAGAGGAAATGGTTGGGGCAGCTACTTTCACAATATTTCAAAGGCATTTGGACAAATACACGGAAAGGCAAGGATTAGAAAGAGATGGGCCAAGTGCAGGGGAATGGGGTTAGCATGGGTGGACATTTTGGGCCAAAAGATCTGTCTTTGTGCTGTAGGACTCTATGACACTTTTATTCCAACCCATTTGTGATAACGTCCATTAATATTTCTTAATTTCTCCTTCTACCTTTGCAGTGTGCTACAGTGCATCACTTGGGAATGCTGAATTGCTGTGATAGCACACACAATGCAGTCTGGAGTTAAGGTTACTAATGTGGAGGCTCCAATATTCTGTCCTTTGCATAACTGAGTAGGGATCTCTCCTGTTGTTACCACTTACTGCGTGTACAAGGATTTACATGTTGGTACAGAAACCTTTCCACCACATTATGATCGTACCTTCCTTAGTGACCAAGTCCTGGAGTGGGACTTGAACCCAGAGCATTTGGCTCAGAGGCAGAAATGCTGCCCACTGTGCCATAAGACCATCTTGTATTTTTGCACGAGCAAACTGCCTTTGTTCCTAATGTGTAAGCGTTGAAGAAAATAAAGCTGATTTGTTTTGATTGTCTCCAAGGTCAATTACCTCATACTGCCTCACATTGATCTCCATCATCCATCGAAAGTTCAAGGGCTCCAGACATCTGGGAGTTACCTCACTAGTAGTTTGTGCTCAAGTCATAAGACATTCTTACTTGGAATGATGCCATTGTTCCTTCATTGTTGTTGGATCAGAACCTGGAGTTCCCTCAAAAGCTGTAGAGTACGTTAACCTTGTTGACTTCAGTGATTCAAGAAAATGACACTTGACCATTTTCTCAAGGGGGATTAGGGATGGGCAATTAATGCTGACCCAACCAATGATACCCCACATCATAAAAAATTATTTTTGTTTGTTCAATTCATGGGGTGTGGGTTTTTCTCACTGGGCCAGTATTTATTACTTGTGTCTGTTAGCCCTTGGGAAGGTGGTCGTGAGCTGCCTACTTGAACTTCGGTGGTTCAGTCATAAACACTGTCAGGGAGACCTTTTTCAATGAGTTGCATTGTGAGAGGGATTGGAGACAAGGTGGAGTAGAGTTGCAAGTCCATGCACATGTGGTTTAAGAAATGTAGGCTTCTTTGGTCCCACTGTAGATCACCAAGTTGGAAATGGTAGATCATCTTGAAACCAATACCACTGAAATAAATCTCTTGGTATCAGTGTGTACCTGCACTTCCATAATTGAATTGCAGAAAGGTGCTGTGTGCAATGAGACCTGGGTGTTCTTGTGCATCAGTCGCTGAAGGTAGGTGTGCAAGTGCAGCAAGCAGTAAAGAAGGCAAACAATGTGTTGGCCTTCATTGCATGAGGTTTCGAGTACAGGATCAGGAATGTGTTGTTGCAGTTAGACAGGGTCTTGGTGAGGCCACCCTGAGATTATTGTGTGCAGTTTTGGTCTCCTTTTCTGAGGAAGGATGTTCTTGCTCTCGAGGAAGTGCAGCGAAGGTTTCCCAGGCTGGTTCGACGGATGGCGGGACTGACACATGAGGAGAGCTGGACTAGGTTAGGATTGTTTTCACTGGAGTTCAGACAAATGAAGGGGGACTCTCATAGAGACTAACAAAATGCTAACTGGACTAGAAAGGGTAGATGCAGGGAGGATGTTCCTGGTGGTGGGTGTGTCCAGAACCAGGGGTCACAGTCTGAGGATTGAGGGTGGACCATTTGGGACGGAGATGAGGAGACATCGCTTCACCCACAGAGTGGTGAGCCTGTAGAATTCATTACCACAGGAAATTGTTGATTCCAAAACATGGAATGTGTTCAAGGGGCAGCTAGATGTAGCAGTTGGGGCATTTGTGATCAAAGGTTATGGGGGGAAAGCAGGATGAGGCGACTGAGTTGGACAATCAGCCATGATCATGATGAATGTAGGAGGTTACTGACAGGGCCAACTGGCCTCCTCTTGCTCCTATCTTCTGTGTTCGCATGTTTGGTCCAGCAGAGAATTGTGCACTTGTTCATCAAACCCAACACTAAGAGGAAGTTTCAAATGGTAACCTGAATCAAGCCAAAGTAACAACAGAAGGTGCTAGAGAAACTTAATCAGAAACTTTCCGAAGAATATCCATCTTGAACTGATTGTTTATTCTGTTTTTCTCTCTCCCCAGATGTTGCCAGACCTGCTGAGTTTCTCCAGCATTTTCTGTTTCTGTTTCATTAACCCAGCATCCATTGTATGTTGTTTTCATCTGATGTGAGCTGAAAATGTGTTGCTGGAAAAGCGCAGCAGGTCAGGCAGCATCCAAGGAGGAGAATCGACGTTTCTGGCATGAGCCCTTCTTCAGGAATCATGAAGAAGGGCTTATGCCCGAAATGTCGATTCTCCTCCTTGGATGCTGCCTGACCTGCTGCGCTTTTCCAGCAACACATTTTCAGCTCTGATCTCCAGCATCTGCAGTCCTCACTTTCTCCTCCATCTGATGTGAGTTCATTGGCTGAGTTCCTAAATATTGGTCAAATATATATTTCTTTTTGAAATGTGTAAAGATAACTCAGAGCATCCTCAATTTTCAAACAGGATGTGGCATTGCTGGTAAGATTTATTGCCTCCTTCCTAATTTCTCAAAGGGCTGTTAAGTCAAGCACATTGCTATCGATCTCGAGTCACATGGTGGTGAGTAGATTTCTTTTGTTAAAGGGCATTAGGGAACCAGATGGGTATGTACAGCAGCCCCCTTTAAGCCTGCTCTCTATTCCAGATGTTATAAAGTCATGCCCAGCAACAAACCATTGGCCCCAACGCGCCCATGCTGACCTGGTTTCCTGAAGTGAATTAGTCTCGTTTGCCTGTGTTTGGCCCATTATCGCTTTAAATCTTTCCTATCCATGGACCTGTCCAAATGTCTTTGAAATATTACCATTGTACGCACTTCTATTACTTCCTCTGGCAGTTCATTCCATATAGGCGCCACCCTCCATGTGAAAAAGATGCCCCTCAGGTCCCTTTTAAATCTTTTCCCCTCTCGCCTTAAACCTATACCTCTAGTTTTGGCCTCCCCTACCCTTGGGAAAAGACCTTGCCTGTTCCCTTTACCTATGCCCCTCATGATTGTATAAACCTCTATAAAGTCACCCCACAGTCTCCTACGCTCCAGAGAAAAAAGTCCTAGCCTATCCAGCCTCTCATTATAACTCAAACATTCCAGTCTCATTGACATCCTTGTAAATCTTCTTTGCACCCTTTCCAGTTTAATAACATCCTTCCGGTAGAAAGCTGACCAGAATTGTATGCGGTAGTCCAAATGTGTCCATTACCAATGTCTTGTACAGCACATTAGTTCACATTTTGGTGAACTCGAATATCCTCCATTGTGAGATTTCAAACTCAAATGCCCAGACTTCAGCCTCGGGTTCTGGATTGCTCAATCAGTGATGTTACCATTACAGGCAGGTGATGGCATTGTGGTATTATCGCTAGACTTTTAATCCAGAGACCCAGGTGATGTTTTGTGGACCCAGGTTTGAATCCTATCATGGCAGATGGTGGAATTTGAGTGCAAATAAAAATCTGGAATTAAGAATATAATGATGACCATAAACCCATTGCTGATTGTCGGAAAAATCCATCTGGTTCACTAATTTCCTTTAGGGAAGAAAATTGCCATCCTTACCTGGTCTGGCCTACATGTGACTCCAGACCCACAGCAATATGGTTCACTCTTAACTGCCCTCTGGGAAATTAGGAATGGGCTTTAAGTGTTGGCCTAGCCAGAAATGCCCACATCCTGTAAATGAACAATGAATGCTGCCATTTTCTTCCAATGTCCTGCTATTATTTATCACCATCAAGGTATCTGACCACACCTGACTGACAACATTGGTGTTTTTCTTTTAAGTCAAATTGCCAATTAAAATATCCTTTGTGGTTCAGTGTGTGCAATTTGATCTTCTTTGGTTGAATCCTGGTCTGCATCTGAGTCTTTAGCGTTCCACAACATCAATACTGTTTGTGGTCTTGGGAATGTCTCTCCCCTCCAATGAATTTGGCGGGATGGAGAACGTATGTTTCAGACATGCTGCTGGTCTCCTGCTGTGTAACTTTGGGTGAATGATAGGGCTGTTGGGGGGGAATTTACCTCAGTGGTTGCCTTGTGTGATTATAACTCCAGCTTGTAGTGACTGGGATCAAACCTGAACATTGGCTTCATGAGTAAACAATTTCTGAAGCCAATAACCAAAAATATTCAAAGTCCAAGTGCACTGCTCCACTTACTGGGAAATGTTACTGTCTGGATTTGGCAAGCTGGTAATCATTCAGGTTATCCACTTATGACCAACAGCAACTTGGAATGATGGTGTTGGTAAACATTCCCAGGCAATTTGTGATAATGTAGGAAAGTATTAAAAGTTCCTTGCGTAACTGTAATACCTTCTCTGCTTTTTAATACTTGCTTAAAATATCAATATTCTATAAGCTTTATCTAGATATAGGTTTTACTGAATAAATATTTGAGCCTCTCAGATAAGCTATCAGCTAACTGTGACCTCAGTGGCCATATGCCAATGTTCGGCTAGATGGGTGGAACCTGCAGAGCACAGGGACTGCTGCTTTGCCATCCTGCTGTCATGTGCAGCCTGACATGGGCACTGTATAAAATGAACTCAAAAGTCTGGCCTAAGCTAGTCTCAAGATATGAAGAACCCAGATTGGCCGTGGGAACAGCGTTGGAGACATCAGTCCAAAGGAGATGGTGTTTTCCTGAGAGGAATCCAAAGAATGTGGAGATTAGACTAATTGACCAGGAGGAACCACGAGGAAGAGATCTTCAGAAGACTTTCTGAATAAAGCAAATGGAAGGCTTACCCAAAGTGAAGCAAGATAGAGCATGCTCCAAACAGACAATATATCCATGCCAACCAAGATGTCTTTGGCTTTCTGAAGGCCGTTGATGGTGTTGAAGTAACTGGAACAAGTAATTGAACTTGTAGAAGATGGCTTTCCACATGTACAGAACAGCCTTTGGTCTCCATTTGTAGCAGCGACCATCTTGGAAGTGGAAGTCAACGTTGCAATTGGTATGCCGATGCCTATTGCCATGGAGAGGTTGTGTGTGTGTGCAGCTTAGAGGGAATGTGATAGTGATGCCACTTTCCACGACTGACAGTGTTAATGGAGGAACACTCTGGGTGTCTGTGGAGGATGTGAACTTGCAGCTTCAGCGTTCACAATGATCTTTCAACTGGCAGCAAGTGTGTGTCCGATGTGATTGGTCAAAATGACAGCATTCAAGAAACTAAAGTGGAAGGAAAATACTTCAGCAATATAGAAGCATGAAATTAATGTTCTGCTTTTGTATGTGAGCCCAGAAAGTTCTCTGCCTTCAACTAATGACCTAGACACAGTGTTAGCAATAGCAGCAGTTGATGAAATTTGGTTTGTCTTGTCTGTTCGTCTGGAATATTTTGCAGTATCTGGGGCGGCACGGTGGCTCAGTGGTTAGCACTGCTGCCTCACAGCACCAGGGACCTGGGTTTGATCGCACCCTCGGGTGACTGTGTGGGGTTTGCACATTCCCCCCGTGTCTGCATGGGTTTCCTTCGGGTGCTCTGGTTTCCTCCACCAGTCCAAAGATTAGGTTAGGTGAATTGGCCATACTAAATTGCTCCATTGAGTTCAGGGATGTGTAGGTAAGGTGCTTTACATTTATTCCTGACTAGGGGAATGGGTCTGGGTGGGTTAGTCTTCGGAGGGTGGGTGTGAACTTGTTGGGCTGAAGGACCTGTTTCCACACTGTAGGGATTCTATTCTACCCACTGATCAGTCTCAGCACTCCAACTGCTAAACTTTCAGTGTTGCCAGCAGTTTTTGAGGAGATTTTCATCGATCATACGCAGACCTTGTGCAAGTTTTTTGATTAAGTAAATTCTCACTTTGCAATCTTCCTGATCATTCGCTCTTGTCTCCATCTTAAACTTGAGAATACGATGCATCAACTGCAAGATGTCACTGCCCCCATCCTGCAGTTGATTGGTGATGCTCCTCAGCAGTTCTTCAATGCCAACAGATTCAAGAACAGCTTCTACTCGCTGTTATCAGACTTCTGAACATACCTCTCATATATTAGAGTTGATCTTTCTATGCACCTTCTCTGTAGCTTTAACACTATATTATGTTCTACTAGCCTGATTTACTTATGTAAGGTATGATTTGTCTGGATAGCACACAAAACAATACTCTTCACTGTATCTCAGTACGTGTGACTGTAAGAAATCAAATCAAATGTTGCAACTTCACCATTCACCAGTCTCTTATTGTCAGATCTTCTCTTTAACAGAATGTGTGGTGAAAGAGATTAAGCTGATGGGTGTCCTGTCAAGTGGAAGTGGTACCCATCTATGAGCGCTGACCTGTCTTCATCCTCCCAATGGCCACTGGTCCTTTCAGTGCTATGAGCTTGCGTATACTGTCACCAATGCTATTTCTTTCATTTCAGCTGCTATAAGTAGGATTTCAGGGATGTCTTCAGGACAACACCCTCCCGCATCATTTTGAATGACCAGAAGGGTTAAGGAGGATCCTGAGATTGTGGGATCGCTTGAATCTATGCGCAATAGACTTTGGCAGAGCAGGGACGCATGTAATGCTAATCTGAAAAGCCTATCTTCTCTGTTGAAATAATTACACAGCTTGAGTCAAATCCTGGAGGGTTTAGGTTCCAGTTAGGCCTTATCTACAGCTTGGTTTTCAGCATCTCATCCGAATGCTCAGCACTCACTGATCAATGGGGTTTCAAATGGCTATAGTCAGGAATCCATCAGCACGGGGGTGGGTCAAGGTGGGTTTTATTTTTGGGAATGGAAGGCATTCCTGGGGTAAGGAAGGCTTAAAGTTTACTTGTAGAGCCAGGAGGTGAGGCTGGCGATGCACTCAGCTAAGTGGGAGTGCTCTCCAGGTGAATGTTACAATCAATAATGTAAAGAAAATGCCTTTCGTCAATAATGTTAGGAAATGAGAAAGAACTAGGGAGAGATACAGAGATAAGGTATGAGCCTCTGAGGCAAGATGGGATGCGCCTGTGCTCTCAGTTGACATGCTAGTACTCTGCTAGAAGTTTGGAATGTGCACAGTGAAAAGCATGCTATTTTGTAGTCTTGCCATCATATATAATTTTTATTAATGTTGTTTAAAAGTAACTCTGAAGTCTAACCTGAGTTTGTCTAAGGATCCAAGAATAGTTAGAACCAGGGAACATAGCTTAAGGACAAGGGATAAAACTTTTAGAACTGAGATGAGGAGAAATTTCTTCACCTGGAGATTGGTGCGCATGTTGAATTCACTATTATCACAGAAAGTGGCGAGACCAAATCATTGAGTTTTCAAGACGGAGGTATATATAGCTCTTGTGGCTAAAGAGACCAAGGGATTAGGGTATTGAATTTGATGATCAGTCATCATCATATTGAATGGCAGAGCAACGTCTATGTTTCTATGTGAACCGAGTGGACCACATTGAGTCTTTGTTTAACCCGATGCTATCTCATGTTTGAAAATGTAATCCAGGCTGTTGTTAGATATTGACTTGTCATCATCATTGGCGGTCCCTCTCAGATGAGAATGACTCTCTTCCACTCTCAGGGTGAGTCTGTAGGTATCTGTACAATCCGATGCAGCTACCTCAGGCTCTATTACACATGGGGCAGAAGGTGGTCACGGGAAGGGGTGGGTGGGGTGGGTGGGTGTGGCAGCACGCTCCTTTCCCTGTTTATGCTTGGTTTCCACTTTTTCCCAAAGGCAAGTCTCGAGCCCATCCACTGAACACAAAAAAATAGATCTGAGGATGAGAAGTAGGCCATTCAGCCCTTCACACCTGCCCTGCCACTCAATAAGCTCATGGCTGATCTGCTTTAGTTCTCAAATCTACTTTTGTGTCTGCGCTCTGTAACCCCTGAATCGCTTATCATTCAAAAATCTAGCTCAGCCTTAAATAAATTCAATGGTCCAGGCTGCACAGTTTATGGGGAAGGGAATGCCACAGAATAATGAAACTCTGAGAGAAAAGAAAATTCTTCCCATCGCTCTCTTGAAACATAGAAAATGTTGGGCGGCACGGTGGCACAGTGGTTAGCACTGTTGCCTCGCAGCGCCAGAGACCCGGGTTCAATTCCCGACGGGAATGCCACAGAATAATGAAACTCTGAGAGAAAAGAAAATTCTTCCCATCGCTCCCTTGAAACATAGAAAATGAGAACTTTTATTCTTACACTGTGTCCCCAGTTCTATAGAGAATGCTATATAAATTGAGGTGTAGTACTGAGTGACTTCTATGTGCTGTGAGTAGACTTATTCTCTAATACCGTCATGTTCAGTATGGACATGTAATGTCAATTTGAAACACTGATCTCCTCTGTTGAAATTATATATCAAACCATAAAAAAGACTTTGATCTTCAATCTTCACCTTCCTCTCATTTTCTTCACTTGATGATCCCTGTCACGAGGAGTGTGATTGTAATGGAAGACAGGATTGGTGAGGGTTAAGCTTTCATCTGCAGATGTGAAACCTGCTTGGCACAGCGTGAGTCAAATCCTGGAAGATTTAGGTTCCAGTTAGGCCTTATCTCGGCTTTATCTTTGGGTGGCATGGTGGCTCAGTGGTTAGCACTGCTGCCTCACAGCGCCAGGGACCCAGGTCAATTCCAGCCTTGGGCGACTGTCTGTGTGGAGTTTGCACATTCTCCCCATGTCTGCGTGGGTTCCCTACAGGTGCTCTGGTTTCCTCCCACAATCCAAAAGATGTGCAGGCCAGGTGGATTGGCCATGGTGAATTGACCAGTGTTCAGGGATGTGTAGGTTAGGTGCATTAGTTACGGGAAATGTAGAGTAATAGGGGAGGGGAGTGGGTCTGGGTGGGTTACTCTTTGCAGGGTCAGTGTGGACTTGTTGGGCCGACTGGCCTGTTTCCATACTGTAGCGATTCTGTGATTATCATCCAAATACTAAGCACTTGCTGATTTTCAAATGGCTACAGTCAGGAATCCATAAACATGGGGATGGGGCAAGATGGGCTTTGTTCTAAGAGCATAAGAACTAGGAGCAGGAGTAGGCCATGGCCCCTCGAGTCTGCTCTGCCATTCAATAAGATTATGGCTGATCTTTTCATGGACTCAGCTCCACTTACCCGCCTTCTCACTATAACCGTTCAGGAATGAAAAGAATTTGTGGGGTAGGGGAGGCTTAAAATTCACTTATAGAGCTCAGAGATGAAGGAATGTTTTTACTAGCCCAAATTGAAAGCTTAGAAAAAATATGAATTTAATGTTCTGGGTCTCCAGGCACCTTTTTCCATCATCTGAGAACACCATGGTTCTCTCTGAGAGGTTAAAATTGCACTGGCTCCCACCAGTGTCAGCGCAGCTCCATTGACATATTGAAAGCTGAACCCTGTTGTATGAGGTGATGCCATTTGGATTCATCAGGAAGCCAGCTTTGGATCTCGGAGCAGTAAGGTCTAACAAAAGAACAAAGAGCACAGAAAATATACAGCCCAGGAACAGGCCCTTCGGCCCTCCAAGCCTGAGCCGATCCAAATGTACTGTCTCAACCTGTCGGTCAATTCCTAAGCATCTGTATCTCTCTGCTGCCCAACTACTCATGCATCTGTCCAGACGCATCTTAAATGAATGTACCGTGCCTGCCTCTACCACCTCTGCTGGCAACGCGTTCCAAATGCCCACCACCCTCTGTGTGAAGTACTTGCTGCGTATATCCCCCTTAAACTTTCCACCTCTCACCTTGAAAGCGTGACCTCTCGTTATTGAATCCTTCACCCTGGGAAAAAGCTTGTCTCTATCCACCCGGTCTATACCCTTCATGATTTTCTAAACCTCAATCAGGTCCCCCCTCAATCTCCTTTTTCCTAATGAAAATAAATCTAACCTACTCAACCTCTCTTCATAGCTCGCACCTTCCATACCAGGCAACATCCTCGTAAACCTTCTCTGCAAC
>NC_057718.1:95927389-96014242 GCF_004010195.1 Chiloscyllium plagiosum
ACACCACTGGTCACCTTTCTCCATTTTGAGAAACTCCCTTCAACTACTACTCTCTGTCTCCTGTTGCTCAACCAGTTCTTTATCCACCTAGCTAGAACACCCTGCACATGTGACTTCACTTTGTCCATTAGTCTACAATGGGGAACCTTATCAAACACCTTACTAAAGTCCACGTATATGACATCAACAGCCCATCCTTCATCTATCAACTTGGTCACTTCCTCAAAGAACTCTATTAAGTTGGTAAGGCATGATCTCCCCTGCACAAAACCATGTTGCCTATCACTGATAAGGCCATTCTTTTCTAAATCTAAATAGATCCTATCCCTCAGTACCTTCTCCAGCAACTTTCCCACCACTGACAACAGGCTCACTGGTCTGTAGTTACCTGGAATATCCCTACTACCCTTCTTGTACAGGGGGACAACATGAGCAACCTTCCAGTCTCCTGGGGATTTGTCCACCTTAATAACCTCTAGCCTACCCAACACATCTTCCCTACTTATGTCAACGTGATCCAGACTAATCAAACTTCTATCTCTAACCTCAAGATTCATCATGTTCCTCTTCTCAGTGAACACTGATGCAAAGTAATCATTCAGAATCTCACCCATTCTCTTAGGTTCGACACACGGCATTCCATTGTTATTCTTTAGTGGACCAATCCTTTCTCTAGTTACCCACTTGCTTCTTGTATAAGAATAAAGTGCTTTGGGATTCTTCTTAATTCTGCTCGCTAAAGCTATTTCATGACCCCTTTTAGCCCCCTTGATTCTTCGTTTAAGACTTGTCCGACCCTTCTGATATTCCTCGGGGTCTGTTCTGTTCTTAGTTGCCTGGACCTTATGTATGCTTCCCTTTTCCTCCTGGCTATTTGTACAATTTCTCCTGTCATCCATGGTTCACGAATCTTGCCTTTCCTATCCTTTGCCTTCAACGGGACGTGCCTATCCTGCACTGCCGTTAACCTATCTTTGAAAGCCTCCCACATCTCAAATGTGGACTTCCCTTCAAATAGCTGTGTCCAATCCACATTTCCCAGCTCCTGCTTAATTTTGATATAATTGGCCTTGGCCCAGTTTAGTACTCTTCCCTGAGGACCGTTCTCTTCTTTATCTACAAGTATTCTAAAATTTACAGAGTTGTGGTCACTGTTCCCAGAGAAATCCCCCACCACAACTTCTACCAACTGTCCTGGCTCGTTCCCCAGTACCAGGTCCAATATGGCCCCTTTCCTCATCGGACTGTTGACATACTGCTCGAGAAAACTCTCCTGGACGCTTCTTACAAATTCTACCCCATCCAGACCTCTGACGCTATGTGTATCCCAGTCGATGTTGGGAAAATTAAAATCTCTCATCACCACTACCCTATTGCCTCTACATCTTTCTATAATCTATTTACCTATTTGTTCTTCTACCTCACACTCACTGTTGGGAGGCCTGTAATACAGCCCCAACAATGTAACTGCACCCTTCTTATTTCTCAGCTCCACCCATAATGCCTCACTACCCAAGACCACCATGGTGTGCTCCTTTAGCACAACCATGATATCGTCCCTGACCAGCAATGCAACTCCTCCCCCCCCCTTTTTATTTCCCTCCCTGTCCTGTCTGAAGCATCTGTATCCTGGAACATTTAGTTGCCAATCATCACGCCCTTCCTTCAACTAAGTCTCTGTGATTGCAATAATGTCATACTCCCAGGCACTAACCCAAGCCCTAAGTTCATCTGCCTTACACACTATACTCCTTGCATTAAAGTAGATGCATTTCAGGCCACCAGTTCTTTTGCGCTCACCTGCTGTCTGCCTACTCTTCCCTTTTTAATGCTAACTTCATAATTCTTACAGTCTCCAGTCTCCACCTCGCTGCCCACTTGTTTTCTCTTCTGGTTCCTGGCCCCCTGCCACATTAGTTTAAAACCCCCCAACAGCTGTAGCAAAAACTCCCCCAAGGACATTGGTTCCAGTCTGGTTCGGGTGTAGACCGGCTCTTTTGTAATAGTCCCACCTTCCCCAGAACCGGCCCCAATGTCCGACAAATCTGAACCCCTCCCTCCTACATCATCTCTCAAGCCACGTGTTCATCCTGCCTATCTTTTATTTCTACGCTGGCTAGCACATGGCACTGGTAGTGATCCTGAGATCACTACCTTTGAGGTCCTCCCCTTTAACTTCTCTCCTATCTCCCTGAATTCTTCTTTCAGGACCTAATCTCATTTTCTACTTATATCGTTGGTGCCTATATGCACCAAGACAACTGGTTGTTCACCCTCCCCTTTTAGAATGCTCTGCAGCCGATTTGTAACATCCCTCACCTGAGCACCTGGGAGGCAACATTCCATCCGGGAATCCCTGTTTTCGGCCACAGAACCGCCTATCTACTCTCCTCACAATAGAATCCCCTATGACTATGGCCCTACGAGTCTTTTTACTGCCCTTCTGAACAGCAGTGCCCACCACGGTGCCATGATCCTGCTAACTGCTTCCCTCCCCTGGTGAGCCATCTCCCCCAACAGTATCCAAAACAGTATGCCTGTTTTGGAGGGAGATGACCCACAGGGGACACCTGCACTGCCTTCCTATTCTCTCTTTTCCTGTCTTTTGGTCACCCATTCACTGTCTCCCTCAGCAATCCTAACCTGTGGTGTGACCAGTTCACTAAATGTGCTATCCACGACCTCCTCAGCATCGCGGGTGCTCCACAGTGAGTCCATCTGCAGCCCCAGAGCCGTCATGCGGTCAAACAACAGCTGCAGCTGGACACTCTTCTTGCAAGTGTAAGAGTCAGGAAGGTCAGACAGGTTCTAAGCTCCCACATCAAGCAAGAGGCACATACCACGGCTTTGAGGTCCTCTGCCATTGTAAGCTTAGCTTTATATGGGTGGCACGGTGGCACAGTGGTTAGCACTGCTGCCTCACAGCGCCAGAGACCCGGGTTCAATTCCCGCCTCGGGCAACTGGCTGTGTGGCGTTTGCACATTCTCCCCGTGTCTGTGTGGGTTTCCTCCAGGTGCTCCAGTCTCCTCCCACAGTCCAAAAATGTACACATTAGGTGAATTGGTTGTGCTAAATTGCCCGTAGTGTTAGGTGAAGGGGTAAATGTAGGGGAATGGGTCTGGGTGGGTTGCTCTTCGGAGGGTCGGTGTGGACTTGTTGGGCCGAAGGACCTGTTTCCACGCTATAAGAAATCTAATATGAACTAACTAAAACCAAACAATGCACTTAAATGTATGATAAAGAAAACATAAAAGCCTTACCTTACTGAGTCTTTTTCTTCCAGTTAGAGGAGGGGGGTGCTGGAGGGAGATACTAAACATGTAGTATCTCGGGCTTAGCCACTAACCAAATATAAATTAAGCCCTTACCTTCCCGGCAGCCCTCGCTTCACTCCTCCTTCTCTCCGTGACTCGCTGTAAAAATGGACATTGAGATCTCCTCATTGTCTCAGTAACAGCAGGTTGATCCTTCCCCAGTCCCTGACTTGAGCGATGGTGAGTCGGTTGGGAAAATGTGGTGAAGTCAGAAAAATTCTCGATGTTGAGGAGAAAAAAAGGTCTGATTTCCAAACAGTGTGATGACAGTCTCACTTAATTAGCTTATGTCGTTAGCACATAATCTCACCCAATATATACACAATTCCCAACACAAAAGTGTATGACGTTTCCAGCTCACTACCTGGTTTCTTAGTTAGCATTCCCCAGTATCTCAGGACACGGCCCATGGGTAGCGACTGCCCTCACACCCAGTTCATGGATAGACACACATCAGTTTGACTACATCATCAACACACATTTCCGACACCAGCTATAAAACACCTCACCACTTCATTGCTGCATTTTACAGCCCATTGACAACTTACACTGCTGGGCCACTCTCTGGACAGGGACAGGGACTGACCCTATTATTGGAGCAGGCTACATCTCTGGGTTTTTCACTTGTTTTCTTTAGCAGTTTCTCATTTTGCACCTACTTGGATGCTAACAGCATCCCTTTTTTTGAATTCATTTGTGGGACTTGGCTGTCGCTGGCTGGCCAGCATTTATTGCCTGTCCCCTAGTTGCCCCCTTGAGAAGGTCGGGGGTGAGCTGCCTTCTTGAACTGCTGCAGTCCACCTGCTGTGGGTTGACCCACAATGCCCTTAGGGAGAGAACTCCAGGATTTTGACCCAATGACTGTGAAGGAACGGTGGTATATTTCCAGGTCAGATTGGTGAGTGGCTTGAAGGGGATCTCGCAGGAGGTGGTGTTCCCAAGTACCTACTGCTCTTGTCCTTTCAGGTGGAAATGATCGTGCATTTGGAAGTTGCTGTCTAAGGATCTTTGGTGAATTTCTGCAATACTTTGCACCGGTAGTGAAGGGATTGAATGTTTGTAGATGTGGTGCCGATCAAGTGGGTTGCTTTGTCCTGGATGGTGTTAAGCTTCTTGAGCGTTGTTGGAGCTGCACCCATCCAGGCAAGTGGGGAGTATTCCATCACACGCCTGACTTGTGCCTTGTAGATGGTGAATAGACTTTGGGGTGTCAGGAGGTGAGTTACTCGCCACAGTATCCCTAGTCTCTAACATGCTGTTGTAGCCACTGTGTTTATATGGTGAGTCCAGTTGAATTTCTGGTCAATGGTAACCCCAAGGATGTTGACAGTGGGGGAATTCAGTGATGGTAATACCATTGAATGTCAAAGGATAGTGGTTTAGAGTGTCTCTTATTGGTGATGGTCATTGTCTAGCATTTGTGTGGCGTGAATGTTACTCATCACTTGTCGACCCAAACCTGGATATTGTCTAGATCTTGTTGCATTTGAGCACGGACTGCTTCAATATCTAAGGAGTTGTGAATAGTGCTGAACACTGTGCAATCATTGGTGAACATCCCCACTTTGACCTTATGACAGAGGAAGGTCGTTGATGAAGCAGCTGAAGATTGTTGGGCCTAAGACACTACCCTGGGGGATTCCTGCAGAGATGTCCTGGAGCTGAGATGACTGACCCTCCACAACTGCAACCATCTTCCTTTGTGCCAGGTACGACTCTAACCAGTGGAGTGTTTGCCCCTGATACCTATTGATTCCAGTTTTGCAGGGCTCCTTAATGCCATACTCCATCAAATGCGGCCTTGGTGTCAAGGGCTGTCACTCTCCCCTCCCCTCTGGAATTCAGCTCTTCTGTCCATGTTTTGAACGAAGACTGTAATGAGATCAGGAGTCGGGTGACCCTGGCGAAACCGAAACTGGGCATCACTGAGCAGGTTGTTGCTGAGCAGGTGCTGCTTGGTAGCACTATTGATGATACCTTCCATCACTTCACTGATGATCGAGAGTAGACTGATTGGGCGGTAATTGGCCGGGTAGGGTTTGTCCTGCTTCTTGTGTACAGGACATACCTGGGCAATTTTCCACATTGTTGGGTAGATGCCAGTGTTGTAACTGTACTGGAAGAGCTTGGCAAGGGGAGTGGCACATTTGGAGCACGCGTCCTCAGAACTATTGCCGGAATATTATCAGGGCCCATTGCTTTTGCAGAATCCAGTGTTTTTTGATATGACGTGGAGTGAGTTGAATTGCCTAGAGACTGGTATCTGTAATACTGGGGAGCACTGGAGGAGCCCGAGATGGATCATCCATTCAGAACTTCTGACTGAAGATTGTTGTGCATGTATCAGCCTTGTCTTTTGTACTGATGTGCTTGTCTCCTCCATCATTGAGGATGGGGATATTTGTAGAGCCCCCTTCCCCAGTGAGTTGTTTAATTGTCGACCATCATTCATGACTGGATATGGAAGTTCTGCAGAGCTTAGATCTGATTCATTGGTTGTGGGATCGCCTAGTTCTGTCTATCACTTGCTGTTTATACCATTTGGCATGCAAATTGCCCTGTTTGGTAGCTTCACCAGGTTGACACCTCATTTTTAGGTATGCCTAATGCTGCTGCTGGCATGCCCTCTTGCACTCTCCATTGAACCCGGGTTGAACCCCTGGCTTGATGGTAATGGTTCAGTGGGGGATATGCCAGACCATGGGGTTGTAGATTGTGCTGAAGTACAGTTCTGCTGCTGTTGATGGCCCACAGTACCTCATGGATGCCCCGTCTTGAGGTGCTAGATAGTGCCACGCAACACGATGGAGGTTATTCTCAATGTGAAGGCAGGACTTTGTCTCCACAAGGACAGTGCAGTGGTCGCTTATACTGATACTGTCTTGGACAGATCCTTCTGCAGCCGGCAGATTAGTAATGATGAGGTCAAGTATGTTTTCTCCTCTTGTTTGTTCCTTCACCACCTGCTGCAGACCCAGTCTAGCCGTTTATATCCTTTAGGACCCGACCAGTTCGATCAGTAATGCTGCTGCCAAGCCACTCTTCGTCAGCCGAAAGAGGGAGATACGTGGTAACCAGCAAGAGGTTTTCTTGCCCATGTTTAATCTGAAGCCATGAGACATCATGGGATCCAGAGTTGATGTCAAGGACTCTCAGGGCAACTCCCTCCCAACTGTATCCCACTGTGCCGCCACCTCTGCTGGGTCTGTCCTGCCGGTGGGACAGATCATATCCAGGAATGGTAATGGTGGTGTCTGAGGTGTTATCTGTAAAGTATGACTCCATAAGAATGATTATGTCAGGCTGTTTCTTGACTAGTCTGTGAGACAGTCTCCTAAGTTTGGGCACTGGCCCCCAAATGTTAGTAAGGAGGACTTTGCATGGCCAGGAGGGCTGTTTGTGTTTTTGCTGTTGCCTTTTCCAGTTCCAATGTCGATGCCAGGTGGTCCATTCAGTTTCATTCCTTTGTTATGACTTTCTAGCAGTTAATACAATTGACTGGATTGCTAGGCCATTTCAGAGGGCATTTGAGAGTCAACCACATTGCTGTGGCTCTGGAGTCATATCTAGGCCAGACCAGGTAAGGATGGCAGATTTCTTCTCTATAGGACTTTAGTGAATCAGATGGGTTTTAATGCCTTGCCTGCCATTGTGCACTGTGCTGCCTTATTTGGACCTCCAAGGCTCAGTGTTTCTGTCTTGCCTTGCCTTTTAGAGCAGACGCAAAGCCAGGCAACTCATCATTGGTTGTCAGCAATAATCAGTCAAGGGGATGAATATGTTGCTGTCCATGCTACATCAATGTACGGGCTAGAACAGTGTCACACACCCACAGCCTGTGCCAGCACTGCATTGTGCATCAACTAAATTGCCACGCCTCAAAGTCTAAGAGGAATAATTCTTGGTCAGGACAAGGGGGCACTATGGTCAGTTAGGGGGTCCTGCTACAGTTGGACAAGGGCATCATCCAATCTCAATCCAGGCCTTGGGCATGGTCAGTTGACCCTTTGGGGCCATCAAGGTGAGGGGTGCTGTGTCATTTCAGTCTGGGGAGTGGGTCACAGTCAGTCAGACCATGAAGATCCAATACAGTCGGTCTGGGGATTAACAATAAGTCAGTCAGTCAGCTGTGCAGAGATCTGTCAGGGGTCTGGTCACTCACCAATCAGGGGTTGTCCTTCCAAGTCAGTTGGAGGGCTTGTTGTGAGTCTATTCACTGAAAATCACAGGGGTATTATCAGGGTATAACTGCTATGGTCAGGAAGTCAATTGTGGTCATTCCAGGCATCCCACACTGGGTTGGAGAGGAGCAATTCTTGTACAGGGAACAACTCAACATATAAGGATGGGAACTGTTAATGCATTGGAGGGTACTATGGGAGAGGAACCATCAACAGTTACCACCAGCCTGGCTTTGATAGGGGATGTGGGAGCAGTACATCATGATAGTTGGCAAGGTTAAGCTACAGGCTTATGGCTTCAGGGCTAATAGTCATAGCTTCATCGAAGTTTTGAGGACAGAAGAGGGTCCTTCTGTCATTTAGGACCATGCCATTGAAAGACCAGCATCTTTTCCCCAGGATAGGGTAATGCAAAACTAAAAGGCATAGGTTTTAGGTAAGCAGGGAAAGATTTAAAAGGAACATGAGGAGCAACATTTCCACACAGAGGGTGGTGCACGTATGGAACCAACTGGTAGGGGCGAGTATATTTAAAAGGCATTTGGATCAGCATTTGGCTAGGAACAGGTTCGAGAGATATGTGCAAATGCAGACAAATGGGTCTAGTTCCGTTTGGAAAGCTTGGTCAGCTTAGATGAGTTGGACTGAAGGGTCTGTTTCTATGCTGTATGGCTCTATGACTCTACACTAATCACATTTTCCAGCACTTGGCCCATAGCTTTGAACGCTTTGGTGATATTGGGAGACGAAAACTTAAATGAAAGTTGGAGAAAGCTCATTATTGATGGCAGTGCAAAGATTAGAGGATCCAGCAAGATTTGGGGTGCCCTTAGATTGCCAGGCTACCCTCACTCACTCTGTGAAGCTCAACAAGTCTGATCCTCCAGTGTTTAGATCAGAGTGGTGCTGGAAAAGCACAGCAGGTCAGGCAGCATCCATTCGGGCAAAAGCCCTTCATCTGCAGTTCTCACTTTTGCCAAGTCTGATCCTCCATCCTCATCTGAATTGGAGACACACGATGGAAATGGAAACTGCATGGCACCATACCTGGAGTAGGGGAAACAAATGGTTTTGTTTTTCTAACAGTGTAAGCTCTACCTCTGAGTGCTGTTTAGACCATTACATGGCAATTACATTAATCAATTACAGATTATTGTCATAGAGTCATAGAGATGTACAGCATGGAAATAGATCCTTCGGTTCAACACGTCCATGCCGACCAGATATCCCAACCCAATCTAGTCCCACTTGCCAGCACCTGGCCCATATCCCTCCAAACCCTTCCTATTCATATACCCATCCAAATGCCTCTTAAATGTTGCAATTGTACCAGCCTCCACCATCCAGGGAAAACAGCCCCAGCCTGTTCAGCCTCTCCCTATAGCTCAAATCCTTCAACCCTGGCAACATCCTTGTAAATCTTTTCTGAACCCTTTCAAGTTTCACAACATCTTTCCGATAGGAAGGAGACCAGAATTGCATGCAATATTCCTAACCAATGTCCTGTACAGCCGCAACATGACCTCCCAACTCCTGTACTCAATACTCTGACCAATAAAGGAAAGCATACCAAATGCCTTCTTCACCATCCTAGCTACCTGCGACTCCAGTTTCAAGAAGCTATGAACCTGTACTCCAATAATCACAGGACTTTGCTTGTGAACCACATATATGACCCAAATGCTGATCACAAGTAATTTTCAACATTTAATTCGTCATTGCAATTTGATTATGATCATCTCTGGGGCAGGTGAGATGGCAGGTGTGTGAGCTCAGTATGGGGACTGTTAAATAGTTACACAGGACTTATGTATTTAATGGCCTAGATTTTCCTGGGCAACCATTTTACTTAATTTGGTCAGAACCCTCTGTGGTCTCTGATTTAAATGGAAGCTTTTGGAGGGTTCCAGGCGCAGAGGGATTACCTGACAGAAAATTCAATTTCCCAAGGGTTTGCACATATTTCCCATGCTCACCTCCAATCTGCGCTGGAACAACAACAGCCCAACCAGTGGGAAATCTAAGCCATGATCTTCTATTTCAAATGAACAGTCACCCATGCCCTCACCAGCTGCTGTTTCTCATTTCTCTCCCACTGCGTTTACTGTGGAGGGATATCCACGGCTGGCACAGTTTGTGTTAATTTTACTTTTCTTTGGTTATTGTGTATGATTTCTGCCGTTGATGTAGGCATAGTGGCAGGGAGACTTTTCTCTGTATTTATCATGTAAAGCTACACGTGACAATAAATTTCTATTCTGTTCTATATATGTTGACCTGGCACAAAGCTGGAATCATGGAGAAGGTCTCTGCAGTCGGAATACTCCAGCCACCAGTGAGCACAAGGTAATGAGAGTGCAGAGGAGTAGTGCAGACATAATGGGACATGGGATATCTGGTCGGCATGGACGAATTGGACCGAAGGGTCTGTTTCTGTGCAGTACATCTCTATGACTCTATGTAACGAACACTTGGGTGTGAACTGTCTAGTGCTCATGGAGAAAAAGCCACCATGAGACTCCTCGAAACTGATGGTTAGCTGATTGGGCTGAATTTTACCAAAAACAATGTCCATCGGACCAATGACTTAACACAGCAGGTTCTTCCCATTATATTGCCAAAGGTTTTCCTTTGCCACAATGCACCAATCAGATATTGTACATCCCAGCAAGGAAAATCCAAAACTAGAGGACATAGGCTTAGGGTGATTGGGAAAAGTCGTAAAAGGGACCGAAGGAACAACTTTATCACGCAGAGGGTGGTGCGTGTATGGAATGAGCTGCCAGAGGAAGCGGTGGAGGCTGGTACAGTTACAACATTTAAATGGCATCTGGATGGGTATATGAATAGGAGAGGTTTGGAGTTGTACATCCCAGCAAGGAAAACTAGAGGACATAGGCTTAGGGTGATTGGGAAAAGTCATAAAAGGGACCGAAGGAACAACTTTTTCATGCAGAGGGTGGTGCGTGTATGGAATGAGCTGCCAGAGGAAGTGGTGGAGGCTGGTACAGTTACAACATTTAAATGGCATCTGGATGGGTATATGAATAGGAGAGGTTTGGAGGGATATGGGCCAAGTCCTGGCAAATGGGACTAGATTGATTTATGATATCTGGTCAACATGGATAAGTTGGACCAAAGGGTCTGTTTCCATGCGGTACATCTCTATGACTCTAAGAGGATGGTGGCAATAAATCTACACTTATGGTGCATCACCAGAGTGGGCTGTAGTGAAGATCTATCACACATTCTCTCTTATTGCCATCAGCTCCAAAATTCTGCACAAGCATTTTATTTTCTCTTCCACGTTTTTGTTCATTTTAAAGAGTTTTAAAGATTTTATTATTCTTTCTTCCAATTTATCTTAGAGATTTCATTGCTACAACGTATGTCCTGGATGTCAATAAACATGACCAATTTGTAATGGTTTTCAATCGTGAACTGGATAAGCTGTTGAAAGAAATAATTTCATAAACAGTACAGGGAAATCGCAAGCCAATTTGAATGTTGTCTGGACAGGAGAGGGTTAACTGTAACTGTAACTACTAAACACATGCATAAGGACCTATGTTTGATGATTCCAGATTATATAGAGACTGAGACTGGAAGGAAGAATATATGACAGAAACCTTGGTCTACCATTTGTCTATATCAAGCATCATTATTAATGTTACTAGGTTGTAAAAGTGTCTCTGTGTGTGTAGGATATAATGACAACTTCCTACGCTGTATAGTTTTCATGGAGCAATACCTTGACATAATTAAACATTTAAAGCAACAAAACTAATCAGAAATTAAGTATTATGTCTGGTCACATTTTCTAGCTTCTTTGAAAGGTCAAGAGATGAAGGCCCAGTTGTGGATGGGTCTGGAAGGATCTGAAAGACATTGGATGCAAGAAGCACCACCCACAGTAATGTCACAAAGATTTGGTGGGATAATAAAGCAGGATCTGGTAGGAGACAGAGCTAAGTCTTGGTCTTCCCAACAGTCTGAACCTATTTTTATAATCTGTGAATAGTTCCAGAGACGCAATAAACAGCATCTTGTTTACTCCTCAAAATTCTTCCTGTTACACGAGAAAGTGACTACCTTAACTCACAGCAGACCACTTAAGCCCCTAAAGAATCCACACACTTAGAAGATAAGGATGGCAGCACACAAAGTAGCTAACATTTCCAAATTACACATATCTATGTCAATTGCAATTTCAAATAAACCTGTTGGACTATAACCTGGTGTTGTTTGATTTTTGACTATGTCAATTCGAATTAGCTGATCATGACTGAGGCAATGAAATAAGCATCTCCGTTTGAAAACTTACTAAAATCAGATTACGGTCAAAGGTAATAAATTGCCTTATGGAATTGAATTTTCCTAGATGCCTTTGGATGCCAGACAAGTCAATGGGAGCAAATAGCTCTTTCTAACAGCTGATGGTGTTTTTTTTATTTCTGATGGTGGATGTTTACCCGCTAAACCACTGTGGGAATTCCGGGAGGGGATAGTCTTCATTATAACATTACAGCTGGCAGGAAGGTCAGAGTATTAACGAGACGGGAGAGATTGAAATGATTATTCATTTCTTCACACCAATTTACATGGAGGTGGTGAAGAATAAGTTAGGATTCGTTATTGTTTGCTGCTGCTGACTAGAAAGTGTTCCTTTTGGAGGTGAGAATCTCTTTGTTTTTCATTCATTATCAAACTCTCAGTTATGTTCCAGTTCATCACAAGGTTCCTTCAACACCTATATTTTTAACTTGTGGCATTGTGTTAGGAATTAGGGGTCCTCTTTAAATCTGTGCACTTTTAATATTCCATAATTTATGTTCCATAATAGAGAGGAGGCGGGGGGGGGGGGTTATGCCCTAATGGTATTATTGCTGGACTGTTAATCCAGAGATACAGGTAATGTTCTGGGGACCTGAGTTCAAATCCCACCATGGCAGAAGGTGAAATTTGAATTCAATAAATATCTAGAATTATGAATCTAATGATGACCACAAATCCATTGTCAATTGGCGGAAAAACCCATACGGTTCACTAATGTCCTTTAGGGAAGGAAACTGCCATCTTTACTTGGTCTAGCTGACATGTGACACCAGACCCACAGTAATGTGGTTGGCTAAGAACTGCCTTCTGGGCAACTAGGGATGGGCAATAAATGCTGCCCAGCCAGCGACACCTTCATCCTGTGAATGAAGAAAGAAAGAAATCAAAATATTTGGTAGTATGAAACCTCATTTAACTGTGTTACCAAATTAAGCAAGCTTTTACAAGCATAAACAAATGTTTTATTGGGCACCACACTAGTCTGTTCTGAATTTGGTGGTTTCTAAAATAAGAAGGTTTTGGTTTTGGAAGGAATGAAACCTAACCTTCAATTGAAAGTGGGCAAGGGACAATGATGGTCTGACATCATGAGTAACTAATCAATGGCCAAAAATGTTCAGACAATAGATTGATGCAGCATAAGTTACCAGCTCCTAGAAATAGGGATGCATCAACAGATGCTCAGGGGCAGGGGTCAGTCCTCATCGAACGGTCTTCAAAGAGCCGTCTTCTCCAGTTGTAAAATGGACCAGAAGGAGAGAAGGAAGACTGACAGAAGAGTTCCCTAACACTTCAGCTGGTTTGATTTATTGTTGTCACATGTGCCTGAGTACAGTGATAAGTTTTGCTTTGTGAGTACCATCCCATACAAGGACATACAGATCATCGGGTGTTTAGACAGAGCAAAGCATACTGGGTTATGGCTGCAGAAGAGGTGCACAAAAGCAAGATCATCATTAGGTTTTAAGTTAGAGAGTTCCAATTGGCAGTCTAATAACAGTGGGGAAGAAACTGTTCTTGAAACTGTTGGTGCACATGTTCAAGTTTCTGTATCTGCTGCCTGATGGAAGAGAGTATTACCAGAGTGAGAGGGGTCTTTCATGATATTGGCTACCTTTCTGTGGCAATGAGAAATGTAGATGGAGTCCATGGATGGGAGGTTGGCTCCCGTGATGATCTGGGCTGATGATCAACTCCCTATAGTTTTTTCCTGGTTCTTGGCAGAGTAATTGCCATAACTAGCCATGACGCACTCAGAACACTTTCTATGGTGCATCTGTCAAAGTTGGTGAGGTGCATGCCAGATTCCCTAATCCTCCTGAGGGAGAAGTTGTTATGCCCTCTTGACCATCGCATCTACCTGGGAGGTCCAGGATAGAGTGTTGGTGGTTATCCATCTCGAGAAAAGGATGCTGCCCCACAACTTTAACGAGACCAACATACTCCATGCTAACAGCCTGTTTGTCCTCTGATATCAGTGAACCATCCCCAATTGTCATAATTGTACACTTTGTTTATCTAATTAACAAATGTATCATATATAAACTGCTGCTTCTTAATAAACTGAACAAACTATCAGAAAATTGCTACAAATTATCGACTGTTTATATTAGACCACTGTGGTCATGAATCCCTCAAACTCAACAATACTGTCAGCAGTGGTATATCACCGAAGGCAAAGTTTAATTAGCTTTGAGTTTGAGAAGCTGGGAAGCAGCAATTTTAGATTGTAACTAAATGCATGTTGAATAATTCTCAAAATAGAACATCAAGTCACTCTGGAGTGATTTAAAATGCATCTGATAGATAGTTTAATGGAAAAGTTAAGATCATTGGTACTGGAAATATACAACAGTAATTACGAGTGTGTCCTTGACAAGATTTTGAAAGTGGTTGTGAAATTTAAAATTGAGTTAGAAACAGTCTGGAATGCGTTAGCTTACATTGCCCATTTGTGCATAAAATGAGGACAAGGCGACAGGTAGACCTAAGTTTGTGACTGAACAAACTGGATATTGATTTTGAAATGGATCATGAATCAAATTCTCCCCTGACTTAGCTCAGATCAAAGCATGTCAAGCAGACATCTATGAACAGAGAGCAATTGTAACTGCTGGCTCACAAGCTAAGGCAGGTAACCTTAGGAAAATGGTCGGGAGTCCTTCCCCCATTGTTGTGCTTCTCCAATGTGTTGAGGTGAAACTGGACTACAATGTCAGTCAGGACAGGGCAAGGACAGAGGTGGAAGCAATGGATGAAGGACCCTTAGGCACAGTTAAGCGAGAGGTCACATTTCTGAACAAGTTCCTTTCTTCCAATGCAATTAAAGAAGCCCTGTGAACATTGGTTTGTGCTCACAGAGAGTTCCCATAACAGTTGCCATGAAAACATCATTACATTTGACTGAAATCCGCACTGAAACAGGGAGCAGTCCGCACGCATCATTGATTGAAATTGAGAAAGAAGTCACAAGTTTCGACAAAAGTTTAAAAAAAGGCGTGAACTCTACTTTTCAATTAACAATAATCCATGCTGTGAAAAGCTTGTTCTCAAAACATAAGGATAAGCTGCATTTTGGAAGATATCCAGTTTGAACTTAGAATTTGGAATGAGCAATACTTTTTCCTAATACATGTATTGTTTTCTGCAGGTGGTCTTAAAATAGATGGTTTTCTTTAAGACAATAAACCTGAAAGCTCAGTTTTAAATTATCAGAAGATTTTGACACTTCCTTAAAATAAAATATGTAAAATTATGACAGCATCACTTAGTGATCTGGCTCCCTCACTTCTCAGACCAACAAAGAGTTAACTCTTTCTACTAACACTTAATTTTTAAATTTTATCATATGTATTCCATATGTATGTGACTGGATGTGTGACTTTGCACAGGGCTAAATTTTGGATTTCTAAGGTGAATTCCCCCCCCCCCTAGGGTGGGGGAATTCAAAACCAGTGGGCATATTTTAAAGGTGAGAACAGAAAGATTTAAAAAAGACAAGAGGGGCAAAATATTTACACAGAGAGTGGTTTGTGTGAGGAATGAACTGCCAGAGGAAGTCATAGATGCAGGTACAGTTACAATGTTTAAAAGACATTTGGATAAGTTCATAATTAGGAAAGGTTTGGAGAGATATAGGCCAAGCACAGGCAGGTGGGACTAGTTTAGTTTCGGAACATGGTCGGCACAGACTGGTTGGAACAAAGGGTCTGTTTCCATGCTATAAGAATTATGACTATGATTCTAAGATGAGTTGACTGCCAACTTTGCAAAGGCAAATGCAAGAGTTGGACAATAAATTTCCATACAGTATAACTCTGTGACTCTACACATTTACAGGTGCATTTGGACATTATTAATCCATTGGGCGTCTTCCAGAGCTACAGCGGATTTTTGCTTTTGTTACTTTTGCAGGTTTCAAGAACCCAGCAAGAGACCCAGGTGTCTTGATGAGACAAAGTGTTTGCGAATAGAAGAACCTTAAACTAACTGTGATCACTGGTGCTTCCAATATAAAAGCAGTGTTTAAAACACCAAACCAGGAAATTATTGTGTCTGAAATTCTGAAATTGGGATTGACGAAATAACTAGATACAGGCTGTCTCCAAGTTACAAGTGGTTCCATTCCTGACTACATTTGTAAGTTGGCTTGCACGCAAATCTGAACACGGTACAGTAGAGTATAATATACCTATTTGTAAGTACAATAAGACCTCTGAGTGTTGCATCCTTAAAATTAACAGTAATATGGGATCTCAATCATAAGGATGAGCATTTGTAAATCAGACATCCGTTAAGTTGGGAATCACCTGCCCAAGTTGCTTGTTCAACCACGCACTAAGAAATTCAATTGAAGTTAAAGGGGCAGATAAATTTAGACATTTAAATTTTAATTTAAAAAAACAGGCACTAGAAACAACCTAGGTGGTTTTAATTTTATCAAATAAAATGAGAAAGATTGTGTGGGAAGAAATTAATTAGCCATTAATGAAACCTATCAGCTCAACAACACTAAGACTGTATACAAAAAAGAAACCCTCAAGTCTATTGTTAGCACATTTGATTTTGAGATAATTTTAACAGAAAGAAACGTCAAGCATAATTTAGCAAATCGCTTTTGAGAAAATTGTTTTTTTTGTAAGAAAGAACAAACAAGCAGAATTTGGCCATGCTCAAAAGTAATGTTTGATTTTTGTTTTAAGTCTTACAAAACACCATTTTAAACAGGATAGTAAAGTTTCTCCAGAGCTCCTGAATCAGAAACTATGGTAATGAGATGGCACATTTGGAATAAGAGAAAGGTTGGGAAATAAAACCTCAAAATTGAATGGGAATAACTCAACCTAGGTGTAGTTAAAAGAGGAAATGATAATTTTGGGTTCAGACAATTGAAAGCTAAGGAGGAAAGCAATTAAGTAGAAAATTCCAGAAGGTGTGTACAGGTGAAGGGAGAGCTGGTGAATTGTACCAACCATTCGCAATTTGTTGCTGCAATTAAATGTACCATAATCAGCTGAGGATGAGCCAAAGTGCTCATAGAATGATAGTATAGTTTCAATGTTGAATGAGGGAGAAGGATCAGAAAAATCCAAAACATGATGAAAGGACAAAGGAAAGCAAAAAAAACAGGGAAACCAAGTGGGTAGATATTTACCCCATTTGGAAGCTTACCCTCTGCTTCCAACCCACTGAAACAACAGTGTTAGAGAATCACTTCTTGGTTCACGTATCCATACATAACATTAGACTGCTGAGAGTAAGCATCTCCACACACACACACTTGGTGCCTAAGACCAGCTCTCAATTTGGCTTCTTAATTCCCCATCCTCCATTTATTTCTAAAACTCAAATCAATCCTACACAGGACCAGTACCTCAGAAAAAACACACGGTCAAAATGATCGAACCGAACAAAGAAATAGAAGAAATTCAAAAGCCAGGGGAATATGTCTGATCTGACGTACAGTCAGTCAGGCCCCTTGATTGAAGGTGTCAGCCTTCTGTTTAATAGCTGATAAAAGCTTGATGAAACAGCTTTATTATGTTATCTGTAATATACTTAAAGAAATTAGAGAACCAAACCTTCACCTTAGAAATAAATAGGTTAATTAAGAATAAGGGGAGGTAATAGCCTAAGTGGTATTAATGCTGGGCTATTAATCCAGAGACTGGGGTAATGTTCTGGAGACCCGGGTTGGAATCCCACCACAGTAGACGGTGAAATTTGAATTGAATAAAAGTCTGGAATTAAGACCCTAATGATGACCATGAATCCATTGGCAGTTGTTAGAAACCCCATCTGGTTCAGTAATGTCCTTTAGGGAAGGAAACAGCCATCTGTACCTGGTCTGGCCTACATGTGACTCCAGACCTGCAGCAATGTGGTTGATGCTTAACTTGCCTCTGGGTAATTAGGGATGGGCAATAAATGTTGGCCTAGCCAGTGATACCCATATCTTGTGAATGAATAAACAATGTTTTGAGAAGTCATTAAGGATGTTTCCATCTCAAAGAGGACACTAATGGAAATTTTAATTAGCATCAGATAAAATGAGTAAGATTGTGTGGGAAGACATTAATTGGCTATTCATGAAACCTATCAGTCCAACCACACTAAGATTATACACAAAGAGAAACCCTCAAGTCTATTGTTAGCATATTTGATTTTGAGATAATTTTAACAGAAAGAAACGTCAACATAAGGTCCCTTTTAAGCACTTGTGTGCTTTTAATGCTCCATATTTGATATTTCCTGTGTAGTATGAGACCTTATTTAATTTTATCATATTGATAACTAGCCTTCTATGAGCAAAATATAAGTTTTGGCAGGTGGAAAACTATCTTATTTCAGTGTTTTCAGAAATAAGGTTTGTTCTTAAAAGGAGTGAAAGTTAGCTTTCAAATGGAACTGGGAAACAGGACAATAGTCATCTGCTGTCATGCATCACTATCTCATGGTCATTAATGAAAAGGATTCAGACAATTTATCGATACAGTGCAAGCTTCCAGCTCCGAGAAATAAGGTATCAACAAATGCTCAGGGACACAGGGCAATGTCATTGGATGGTCCTCCTCAGCCAGTACTTGTAGGCAGTGGTCCTCATTAACTGGTCCTCAGAAAGCTGTTTTCTCCAGTTGGAAGATGGACCAGAAGAAGAGGACTTATGGAGGAGTTCCCGAACACCTTGCTTAGAGAGCAGGATGTTGCCTTTGCAACTTTAACAAGGCCAACACATTCCAGACCAATAGCCTCTGTGCCCTCTAGTAACCATCCCCAATTGTCACAGTTACTTACTTTATTTATCTAATAAACAAATATGTCATATCTAATCTGCTACTTCTTAACAAACTCAATAAACCATCAGAAAATGACTGTAATTTTGCAATCATCTATATTAGCTAACTGAGATCACAAACTTCTAACAATTGTAAGGTGATACCTGTATCCTAACTCTGATCAAGTCCTTTTCACATCTATGTTTGCCGACCCAAATAACTCATGATCAAACAGCACCATCTTAAATTCGTTTCAGATCCTTTATGCCCTCACTTCTTCGTATTTCTATAATCGCATCAGCTCCAGCCCCATAACCCAATTCTGGCATCCTGAGCAATCCTGAGTTACATCTCTCCACCACCAGTCATCTGTCCAGGCCCTGAGTTCTGGAAAATCCTTCCTAAACCTTTCTACCTCACCTTTCTCCTTTAAGATGCTCCCATAAAAAAAACACACGTGGCTGTGCAAAAAAGTGTTTCAACATCTGCCCTAATATCTCCTTATATGGCAAAAGTAAAGAGCGACAGATGCTGGAAACCAGAGTTTAGATCAGAGTGGTGCTGGAAAAGCACATCAGGTCAGGCAGCATCCGAGGAGCAGGAAAATCAACGTTTCGGACAAAAGCCCTTCATCAGGAATAGAGCTCTATTCCTGATGAAGGGCTTTTGCCCGAAGTGTTGATTTTCCTGCTCCTCGGATGCTGCCTGACCTGCTGTGCTTTTTCAGCACCACTCTCATCTCCTTATATGGCTCAGTGTCAAATTTTGTTTTGGAATATTCTTCTGACTTGCCTTGTGTTAAAGATGCTCTGTAAAGACAAATGGTTGTCGTTGTTCTAGAACTTCAGGAAGACCAATAGTGCATATTGAACTAACTGTGTGAAGAAGATGATGATGCAACCAACTTCCACAGCCCACCCTCAAAATCTCCAGCAACCACAGCTGCTGCCATAAAGCTATGCTTTAAAACAACATCTCAATTACTTTTGCAGTGTGGCCTGTTGACAAAGCTTAGGACAGATAATGGCATCTGTGAGAATTCACCGCAGCACTGAACAACACGATTCCTATCAGAAGATGAAGGCTGGAAATTAAAAGAGGACAAATTTCTGAATGGTTGCTCCATTAGGAAAATTCAAAGGAGATTAACATTATCACTTCAGCCCTGTCATTAGCAGTGTTCGTGCTTTCAAACATTTGGGCTTCAAAGCAGCCAACTATTTCTCCAGGGACATCCTGACGGTACCGTCCTCCAACCACTTTCAAAAGGGGATCTTGCATAGATTGTCCTTTGCGCACTGTCTGTAATTGTCAGATTGAAAACACAACAAAATAAGAACAAAGATGCCTAGTACAAAGGCAAGCTAAAAGATGCTAGTAAAAGTACAGGATTCCATCATTTAAGATCATGTGGGAATTCAGTAGGATTCCCCCTTTAATCTTAAATCTGTACAACATTTATTTGTAATTGTTGATGTATGGTTATAGTATGTGATTATATTAGTTCACTGCCTGAAATAGAACTTCTAAGGGATAGAATTACTTGGCCCTCATCATCCTATTCCATGCTCTGCTGTGGAAATTCTACGTAATTGCACAGCGTTATAATTTTTACAATTGCTCTCCAAAGGTACTTAACCTCTTTGCTGAGAGTGCCTTTGTCAGCCTTGCTGGCATGCTCTACAATGAGATGTTGCATAAGACTGAGTCTCACTCGTACACGTACTCTCACTGCGAAAGAAAACATCGCCTTTATAATTATTGCCTTTTTTTGAGAAAAAGACTTGATGAGAGAATGCTGGTCAGAGGCACCGTAGAAAGCATGCTGTATAGTTATCGAAAATATCTAGCTTAGTTTGTAGTAGGAGCTCTTTATCTGTTGGGAACAATGGAGACATTATTTTAATAATTCATTCATGGGATATGAGTGCCAGCATTTATTGCCCTTCCCTAATTACCCAAAGGAGGAGAAAGTGAGGTCTGCAGATGCTGGAGATCAGAGCTGAAAATGTGTTGCTGGAAAAGTGCAGCAGGTCAGGCAGCATCCAAGGAACAGGAGAATCGACGTTTCGGGCATAAGCCCTTCTTCAGGAATCACCCTAATTACCCAAAGGGCAGTTAAGCGTCAACCACACTGCTATTGGTCTGGAGTCCCATGTAAGCCAGACCAGATAAGGATGGCAATTTGCTCCCCTAAAGGACATTAGTGAACAAGATGGCTTTTTCCAACAGTGGATTCCTGGTCATCATGAGACTCATAATGCCAGAATTTTATTGAATTCGATTTCCACCGTCTGCCGTGGTGGGATTTGAACCCAGGTCCCCATGAACGTTATCTGGATTAACAGTTCAATGATAACACCAGGAGACCTTCACCTCTTCCCCCTAAATTATACAAAACCTTACATCTGTGACTCTTGCTCATTACATGCATTGCACTAATTCTGCTAACTGGGCAAAGATCGCTCAATACTCAGAGGTATGTTGAGACTAATTTGTTTTAGTTAACTTGATTAGATTACTTACAGCGTGGAAACAGGCCCTTCAACCCAACAAGACCACACTGACCCGCTGAAGCGCAACCCACCCAGACCCAATCCCCTACATTTACTCTTTCACATAACACTACAAACAAATTAGCATGGCCAATTCACCTAACCTGCCATTTTTTTTGGATTGTGGGAGAAAACCAGAGCGCTCAGAGGAAACCCACGCAGACACGGGGAGAATGTGCAATCTCCACCCAGAGAGTCGCCTGAGGTGGGAATTGAACCCAGGTCTCTGGCGCTGTGAGGCAGCAGTGCTAACCACTGTGCCACCCACTGCCACCGTGCTGCCCATTAATTATTAAGAAGCAATTTGGAAATTGTAAACTGACAGCAATCACAGGATTAAAGCTGTGTTCCTCCAATGGGTAATAATGTAATGATACACAGTAAAGGCTTTGCCTGATGCAATACTAACCCATTGAACTAAACAATTTCAGGTTTGATTATGAGACAGTGTTGATTTAAATGTTCTCAGTAGTTGTGGATGCTTTGTGCAAGGTAAATTAATTTATTGAGATCTGGTTGCCTGTACGCTCATAGGGCTGGGGTCAGAATTAAATTTGAATTATTTTACAATGGACTAACTTACTGGCACTCACTGTATAGGTTTGACAAGTCACAAATTGGCCTTTGCAATATTAAGGAGGGCTTTTTATTCATATATGGGCTATGAACGTTACCGGCAATGCCAACGTTTATTGGCTTTTATTGTGGGTCGGGTGACAAATGAAGATCAAATCAGCTAAGGAGGGAAGATTTCCTTCTCCATAGGATATTAGTAAACCAGATGGATTGCTACAAATATCATCAGTGGTTATAGGGTTGCTATTAGACTCGCTTTATGTTACAAGTTTTCTTTAGAAACTCAAATTTCACTCTACTGGGATTTGAATTCAAGACCCAGGCCTGGGGGATTTGAAATATTAACCCCGCAATATATATGCGATGCTACCATCTCCCTTAATTGGTGCTCATTCATGAAAAGATGTATCTGTTTCTTGGGAGAAGGGAGTTGGAAATTGAAAGGAAGATGACGAATGGAAATTGGCTCATGGTTTCTCCCAATGGCCCTTTTGGTAACCCAACATGCAAGGAAGATATTGCGCCAAAGAAATACCCCAAAGAACTGCAGATGCTGGAAATCAGAAACAAAAACAAAAATTGCTGGAAAAACTCAGCAGGTCTGATAGCAGCTGTGGAGAGAAAACAGAGTTAACGATTTGGGTGCATTGCCCCTTCAGTGGTCCAGACATTGAGCCACATCAATCAGTAAAATGCCAGCTTTGAACCATTCTATCCTGCATTATAAAGTAAGGGATTAGTTAACTCAGTTGGCTGGATAGCTGGTTTGCAATGTGTAATGATGAGAGCAGTGTGGGTTCAATTCCCTCACCAGCTGACGTTACTGAGTAGGACTCTCCTTCTCAATCTCTCCCATCACCTGAGGTGCAGTGACCCTCGGGTTAAACCATGCCCAGTCGTCTCTCTCTAACAAGAGAGCAGTCTGGTAAGACTATGGCTACTGCACCATAGCAGGTGATCTTGTGGTACAGTGGGTAGTGTACCTATCTCTGAGTGAGAAGACCTGGGTTTGAGTTTCGCCCCAGCCTTGATGTGAGAAGAGTAGGAATTATAACATGGTCAAGCTGGTTGACTGTCAAATCTTCACATTCTTCCAATAAGTTTATGGTTGGTGCTAAGAGAGGCCAAGACTTCTGGTCAGTCATGGTTGATGTGGAATGGTGCTGCTCAAACACTTCAGGCCAACAGCTTCTTCCAGTAAAAACAGACGAGTGAGAACAGATGTAAGCATTGTCTGCCCTCTGGATTTTACAACAATCCAGTAGTTTCACAATCATTATTAATGAGAGCAGCATTTTATTCCAGATTTACTTATTAATTGAATTTAAATTCCTCCTGCTGCTGTGGTGGGAGTTGAACTCATTCCTCTGGCACATTAGTGGAGGCCTCTGGATTATTAGTCCAGGACCTAAGCTATCCTTGGACTTTCCCTGAGTAAATGGGTGGTGCAATACTTAATGTAATCGAAAACCTATGGACTTTCCAACTAAATTCAAAAACCGTCCATTGTTTTGAAAGATTGGCCTCCATTCATCACATCATTAGCACCCAATCTTCAATAGTACAGAATAAGTTTATTGGCACATTTTGTATCGTACAGTGTACAGTGTTGGAGCAAAATGTCTGTGATCCAGCAGAGAACATAAGTAGCTGACAGCTGATGCTTTTGAGGCAATGCTAATAAGAGTTTTACCTCCTCTTCCATCGATAGTCTTCCTCCCAAGCCAGCCAGCATCGGTGGCTGAGGGGTCACCTTATTGAGGTTTATAAAATTCAGATGAATTGCCAAGTAAGTCTTTTTCCCAGGGTAGAGGTATCCAAAACTAGAGGGCATAGGTTTAAGGTGACGGGGGAAAGATTTAAAAGGAACCCAAGGGGCAACTGTTTCACTCAGAGGGTGGTACGTGTTTAGAATGAGCTGCTAGAGGAAGTGGTGGAGACTGGTAGAATGACAACATTTAAAAAACATTTGGTTGAGTACATAAATGAGAAGGGTTAAGAGGGATATGGGCCAAATGCTGGCAAATGGGACTAGATTAATTTCGAATATCTGGTCAGCATGGATGATTTGGACCAAAAGGGTCTATTTCCATACTGTACATCTCTATGACTCATTAGGAAAACAATTTAAAAATGGATTCCGTCAGAGCGCAGCTCTCTGCAGTAGATAGTGATTTGAAATTCAGAGGCTGACTCTTTAGGGTTGGGAGAGGTGTGGGAATGGGGGTGAGGAGGACAGTACAGAGAGAACCTTCCCACCCACATGTATCAATAAAGAAATCTGCAATACTTCATCCTGTATTGGGTTTCAAGTTTGACTCAATGTACCAAATCTTTCTAATTAGTGTTTACATGCTATATCATCACCTGGGGAAAGAAGGCAGGTAACGTTGAAGTAGGCAGGTTTGTGTACCTGTAATATCACCTGCCCGATTGTCCATTTAAAGTAATAGATGTTTTATGTTGTGCTTTAAGCCAGTAATGCTACTTGTATGCTAGGATACTGGTCTGACATTATCCTTCGTGTCTGCACCTACATTGTCCCTGATGCTGCTTATCTCTAATTAAGACTCTTCAAATCCTTATATTTTGGAATGCTCCTTTTTTATTTACATCTGCACATTGTAGGTTACCAATTGGAGCTCTCTAGAACAGTGTTCAAGACCTCCCTCTTCCAACACTCATACAGATTCTACATATGTGCCTTCTCTCTGACTGACATTAGGGTCATGTTGTCATGACGAATTTGGTTGTACCACTGTGACAAAGCTGCTCCTTTAACAAGGTTATGTTGTCCTTAGGATTTTTTTTCAGAGAGATCGTGAAAGACACTGACTCCGAAGTGCCTAAGTTTAATGGTTTTAGGACCAGTTTGATAATAACTAACAGATACTGCCTCAGCCAAGAGGCTTTCAAGTTGTTTTGAAAAAAACCCACCTGTACAACAAAAGGGGAGTGGCCAGTTCTTCCAGCTCAGCTTTTCTCTGGTTTGGTTTGGGTTTTTTTTTAGCAGTAGTCTTATGAAACTGCTGGGCCCAAAGAAGCAGGTCCAGGCTGGTCCTCTCTCCCTGACTTGTCTCCTGTAAGGCTCTGCATTTGATTTTACTTTTTGTGCTAATGGGTGTTTATGGGGATTGTTGCAAGTATTTGGAACAGCGTCATTAAGTTAGGATGATCTGTTGGGTTTTCGGAGAGGTTGTTATTCGGTATTATGTTCTCTTTTGTTTGTGTTTCATTCAGTAATCTTGTAAATAAGTTCTGTTTTGTTTGACAAAGTGGGTTGACCAGCAGCATCTCTCCTGGAATATCCACTATACACCTACTTAAAACAATGAGCAAAGTTCGGGTCTGGGCTACTTTCTTGAAATGAGTCGAGGGGGTCTGGCCTGTTCCATAACACCACAATGAATGGAAAATCAGCAGGGATTCTATCCTGACATGAAATCTTCTGAGCCAGTTTTCCTCTTCTTTGTTCTGATCAGAAATTCAAATCCTGTCCAAGTAAAACTGAGGAAAATATGCCCTTCCTTAAGAGTGTGGCTAACTTAAAAGGAAAACTCTATTTGATGTTCTCGTTATCAGGTTTTGGAGGGGCAGCAGTCTGACTCCCTTAGCCTCTGTAAAGTGGCAAGGATATGAAAGTAGCCAGTTGAAACTTTATTGCTGGAACAGCACAGCAGGTCAGGCAGCAGGTCAGGCAGCATCCATGAAAGTAGCCACTTGGGCAATATAGTTGAGTGCTCTCAGGAGGTGAGATATTCTATGCGGCTCAGATTTGTTGCAATTGGAAGAAGGAGGTTATGTAACCTGTCTGCACTGCATTCACTTTGCTTCAACTCAAAAGTAAGTGGCCAGATAATATTCAGGTGCAGCATTCTTAATGGGAATAAAACGATTTTGGGATTCAAGTCTCACTGAAACTTGAACACAGAATTTAATTTGCAGTTTCAATACACTGCTTACAGAGTCCTTCAAACTACAAGTCAAACCAATCTGGGTTAATGTAAGAGATACAGTTGCACTATCGAAGGAAGACAAAGGTAATTAGTCCTGTTATTCCTGGCCAATATTTATCGCTCAAGCAACTTAATTCAAGCAAAATATATCACCTGATCATTATAAAATGCTGCTTAGTGTGTCTCACTAGATGCAGTTTGACTACCATGTTTATGACATTACAACAGCAAATAGTCTTTGAACATTTCCCGTGTACTGTATTAGGTTGTTTTGAGTTGATGTAAGGCATTTATAACTGTGTGCCAACCTCCCTACAGAAAAACTCCTTGACAGGTAAATGCAGGTCAGCATTCCCCCTGGTTGGCGAATCTAGATCCAGGGGCATAATTTAAAAATAACTTAAAAACAGGAGAGAAGTCTGAGATGAGGAGAAATTATTTTACTCAGAGGATGGTGAAACGTTGGAATTCTCTACCACAGAGGGCTGTGGTAGCTTATGTAGAGATTGACAGATTTCTGAATACCAATAGCAAACAGAGTTATAGGGATGGGATACATTAAAAAAAACATTGATGAACCAGGATAGTATTGAATGGCAAGGCCAGCTCAATGGGCTTTATGCCTCACTCCTGTTCCTGTGTCCTAAACATACTCAGCTCTCTCGCATTTGAATAGCTGTTGAGATCACAGTTACAAATAGTGTGACAAATAGAAGTCACACAGCATGGCATGGTGGCTCAGTGGTTAGCACTGCTGCCTCACAGCGCCAGGGATCTGGATTCAATTCCACCCTTGGGCGGCTGTCTGCGCGGAGTTTGCACATTCTCCCCGTGTAGCGTGTGTTTCCTCCAGGTGCTCTGGTTTCCTCCCACAATCCAAAGATATGCAGGTTAGGTGGATTGGCCAGGCTAAATTGCCCCATTGTGTTCAGGCATGTATAGGTTAGGTGCATTAGTCAGGGGTAAATGTACAGCAATAGGGTAGGGGAATGGGTTACTTTCCGGAGAGTCAGTGTGGATTTGTTGGGCCAAATGGCCTGTTTCGCACTGTAGGGATTCTATGTAACACTAGGGTATAGTCCAACATTAGACCTGCCCAAGTGTCCTAAAAGCTTGTGATTTCAACTAAACCCTGTAGCACTGTAACCGGATGTGGTGTGACTTCTGACTTTGTCCATCCCAGCGGCAGCTCCACATCATGCTAACAAACAGACACATCCAGCTAAATATTAAGAAAAGGGAGGTGACTCTGAGAATGGGGTCTTCTGAGCTCCAATGGGGGAGAAAGGAATTGGTTGACAGCGCACTCACTTCCAGAGCTATATGGTGGAACAATTTTACAAGGTTAATCTGCCTTACATTTATTTCAGCACATTTCCATTTTAAACTTGCACAAATGAATATCGACTCCAGTGGCGGTCTTGCGCCCATTTTAAAGAGAGGCCTGTGGTGAATGAGGCAAATGGGAAACAGTGGCCGACACTTCGAGCAAACTTCGACCCAATATTGGAGCACTTTATAATTTTAGAAATAAAAGCAACACAATGGGCTGCTGTTTACGTTGCAAATATTTTGTAAGATGTTCCATAAGCAGCAGTACACCATGCTGGTCAAAGTACAACCAGAATAAATAGTTCTCAAAGTAAAACAGTTTTACGATTATTAAATCCAGCTGATTCACTGCCTGGAAGCATTTCGAAGACAATATTGGGATCTGCATAAGCGGATGCTCCACATCTTGTTGCAAATTATACAGAATTAATCAGCTTAAGCCAAACGTTCTTGACAGACGATCTTATTTTCTGTGTTGTTAAACAGACCACTTCACTTGGTATGGTTGACATTTCATATCGTATATCATTTTATAAAAATCTACAGCTTAAGTTTCTGTGGCATTTTTTTTTGCACTGAGTGAAAGGAAACAGGCTGTTTATGGGGTTTTAATTATACTCTCTGAAAACATGAGCAGCAGCAACTCTGCATGTGTCCTGTAACCCACTTGCAACATCCGACTTTTTGAAAATTAAAAGGTGCAGTGCCTTTTTTTTTATTACTGCTTTCTGGTAAAACCTGTTTTGCTTTTACAAAAAAATAAGTAAGCATGATAGGATTTAGGAAATATTTGCCACACTGGAGCAAGGCAAACTAATACCACAGCAGGCCCTTGAAGCTGCCATAATCTCCTTTTGGGAAAATAAACATGACTCTGTGAATTAATGTTACCACCTAATTATGAATGTCATGAATGTCAATAAAAGTTCTCTAATTAGTTTGTTTTGGTTTTGTGCATGAGCTTGGGAGACTCAAAGAGAGGTGCACAAAATAGGTAACGATTGTAGAATAAGTGGATGTGTTCAATTTTTATGATTTGAAATGAAACAATTAAATTCAGAACAGCATATAAAGATGACTTAGAGGAACATAGATGAATAACACATCTTTCCCTTTTTTTAACCAATTTTTACAGAGATGAGTGTTTACTTTACTTTAATCTGTTGAATAATTAGAAATGATACCTCTCCTGATTACAATTGTTCAATCGCTTGAGGTTCTTTCAGTTTATTTGGTTAAAAGTGAAAGCTGTGGGATAGATGAGCTAACTATTGAACTCTACAGATAACTTGGGAAGTTAGGAAAAGGTGAAGGGTTGCCTTTGTTAATTCATGATAGCATTATCACAAAATACACAAGTCCAGGAGTCTTGGACATGGATGGGATTTGGGTGGAGAAGAGACGTTATAAAGGCAAGAATTCACCTGTCAGAATGCTGTCAGGTCCCCTAAGAGAAACCACAAGGTTTGAGGAAGCATAAAGGATGAAATAATTGGTACTGTCAGAAAGCTGTGCCAATAATCAGAGGGAATTTGAATCTATCTACCGCCTGGTATAAAGTCAGATGGGCAAAGATAGCACAGATGAGATGTTTTCGGGATTGTTTCCTGGAATAGCATGTTCTGGAGCCAACCAGACAGCAGGGTATACAAATCCTGCTATGTTTCAATGAGATAAGATTAATTAATGACCGCCTAGTGAAGGTGCCACGTCATTGGCTCTGGAGGCTTGGTTGGGCAAATCTGGAGGCAGTTCTTGATTTTGCAGATGCATTAACATGAACGTCCAAGGGCTGGAGTGGGTAACACCCAAGTTTGAAGTGGAGAGCCCGGCGACCAGTGGAGTGTCCCGGGTGAAGACTTCTGAGGAACATGTGTTTGTGACTCCCCCTCCTTGGGTGCCTCCTAGCACCACTTTTCATAGTGAGGGATTTCAATACTTGAGCAGGGAAGTCATTCTGCAATTATACAGGGCATTGCTAAAACCAGGTAGAGCCAATCATCATATGATTGAACTCTACAGTTCATTTGTGGGAGATAAGAATGAGTCAGAGTATTTTTTAACCCCATAGGGCACTTATGGGGTCATGAAAGCAGAAAGTGAAGTGACAAATAAGGAATACATGAATAGAGATGCAGTGGCAGGCATTTATAGGGATATTTCAGGGTACACAGAATAGATATATTACAACATGAAATAAAAAAGACTCCAAAGAAAGGACTGATCATTCAGTTATTCAAAAATGTTAAAGATAGCATCAAGCTTAAAGAGAAAGCATGAATTTGTGCTAGTTTGGGTGAACAGGTCAGAGGAAGACACAAAATATAGAATGTAGCAGATACAAATAAAAAAACTATTTGATTAGATTACTTACAGTGTGGAAACAGGCCCTTCGGCCCAACAAGTCCACACCTACCCTCCGAAGAACAATCCACCCAGAACTATTCCCCTACATTTACCCCTTCACCTAACACTACAGGCAATGTAGCATGGCCAATTCACCTGACCTGCACATTTTTGGACTGTGGGAGGAAACCAACGCAGACATGGGAAGAATGTGTAAACTCCACACAGGCAGTTGCCTGGGACGGGAATTGAACCCAGGTCTCTGGCGTTGTGAGGCAGCAGTGCTAACCACTGTACCACCATGCAGCCCTTTGGGAGGGAAAAATTGAGTGAGAGAGAACAAAACTATTTTTATGACTTTTTAAAGTTGATTTTCAAAATAAAATAGCCAACAAAATGAGCATGTCTTTTTTTTTACAGGAAATAAGTTTAGAAAATTAATAATGGAAAATAAGGGCATGTCAGATGAATTGAAAGGTACTGGAAGATTTGAGTGACAAGGAGAGGCAGGATAGGCTAAGGCCTATCCTGGGGCATAGGAGATTGAGGGATAAGCTTATAGAATTTTATAAAATCATGAGGCGCATAGATAAGGTGAATAACAAAGGTCTTTTCCCTCGGGTAGGGGAGTTCAAAACTGGAGGGCATAATTTTTATTGTGAGAGGATAAAGATTTGAAAGGGACCTCAAGGGCAACCTTTTCACACAGAAGGTGGTTCAGATGTGGAATGAGCTGCCAGAGAAAGTGGTAGATGCAAGTACAGTTACAACATTTAAAAGATTTGGTCAGATCCATGAATAGGAAAGGTTTAGAGGGATATGGGCTAAATACAAGCAAATAGGACGAGTTTAGATTTGGAAATTTGGTTGTCATGGACGAGTTGGACTGAAGAGTCCGGTTCCCTGCTGAATGACTTTATGACTCTTTAACAGGTATTTTCAATGGTTGTCATGATAGAAGGAAACAAATAACATCCCAGCAATTGCTGTAAATCAGAAAATGGAGAACAGGGAGGAACTCAGGAAAATTGTTCACCAGAAAAGTGTCACTCAGTAAATTCTTGGAGCTATGGCTGAACCAATCTTGGATCCTGATGGACCTCACCCGTGAATCTTAAACTAAGTGGACACTCTGGAGGCAGGAAACATGTTTCCGCTGATGGGTGAGTCCCGAACCAGAGGACACAGCTTAAAAATACAGGGTAGACCATTTAGGACAGAGATGAGTAGAAACTTCTTCACCCAGAGAGTGGTGACTGTATGGAATGCTCTGCCCCAGAAGGCAGTGGAGGCCCAGTCTCTGGATTCATTTAAGAAAGAGTTGGATAGAGCTCTCAAGGATAGTGGAATCAAGGGTTATGGAGATAAGGCAGGAACAGGATACTGATTGAGGAAGATCAGCCATGATCATAATGAATGGTGGTGCAGGCTCGAAGGGCAGAATGGCCTATTCCTGCACCCATTGTCTATTGTCTATTGTCTAAGTGGCTTATCAGATAGCTAATGTATTGGTTTTAATTTTGCAAAATTTCTGAGATTCCCATTTGATTGAAATTGTGAATGTAACTCCTTTGTTCATAAAGGGAGGGAGACAGAAAGCAAGAAACTACAGGCCAGTTAGCTTAACATCTGTCATAGGGAAGATGTTAGCAGCTATTATTAAAGAAGTTACAGCAGAAGACCGAGACAAGCTCAAGATAATCTGGCAGAGTCAACATGGTTTATTGTAAAGGAAATCATGTTAAGTCTAGTTATTAGAGTTATTTTAGGAAGTAACATTATGGATTAAGGGGAACTGATAGAAGTACTGTATTTAAATGGAAGGTACTTAAAAAGGTGCCACATCAAAGGTCATGGTGGAGAATAGAAGCACTGGTGAAGACTGACAGAAGATTAGCTAACTACAAGGAAACAGTGAGTCAGCTTAAATTGATCATTTTTTGGTTGACAAGATGTAACAAGTGGTGAGCCGCAGGGATCAATCTTTACGCAGAAAGAATTGAGGGTGAATTAAGAGAGAAAATCACTGCTCCTCGGATGCTGCTGGAACTGCTGTGCTTTTGCAGCACCACTCTAATCTAGACTCTGGTTTCCAGCATCTTCTGTCCTTGATTTTACAGAGAAAATCAGAAGTAAAAGCTTCAACAAATCAATTTGTTTCCTGAGGCACCTTGTTGTGTTATACTGCGATAGCCTGTAGAAAATTCAGCTGTGTTCATTGCAAGCTGCAAAATTGATTGTAAATAGAGGGCTACTTTATTCATGTACATGGCAAGTAAAGTGGGACATTGTAGATCTTTCACCCTTTACTATAAAATTTTTGATTATATATGAATTTGCAGTAAATTCCTTTAATTGTATGGTAGAGTGTCCAATATTAACATTTGCCCAAGCTGAACTGAACTGATTTGAATTGAATTAGCAAAAAAAAACGCATAACTGTGGATGTTGTAAATCAGGGACAAAAGTAGAAATTGCTGGAAACGTTCAGCAGGTCTGGCAGCATCTGTGGAGAGAAATCAGAGTCAATGTTTCAGGTCGACTGAGGGAGTGTTTTGAGGAAGAGTAATTTGACCTGAAACGTTAACTCTGATTTCTCTCCACAGGTGCTGAGCTTTTCCAGCAATTTCGATTTTTGTCTTTAGCTTTATTGTCACATGTACTCACATGAGTACAGGGAAAGTTTGAAAGTAGACACTTAGAGCACCATCTTAGGTATAAAGTAAAGATTCTTGAGAACAAATTCTCAGGAAAAGAATTGGAAAAATAAGGAAATAAAAAGCCCAGCATTATAGACCTTCAATAGTACAAAATCATAGTAATTAAATTGGATAAATAAAGAAATTAAAAGTTCTGAATCATAGTGCTTACATGACAATGTAATGAAAAAAACAAGGAATTAAAAGAGAGAGGATTTAAGACAATGTCCATTTAGTCCAATTCACAGCTCTGGGCCGGAGGACCCAACCTCCCCTTTAGTGGAGGTGAATGGTCAAACGATGCTGGGGACACTCCTTCAGGATTGAGGGCTCCAACAGAATCTGTTCCTGGCCACCACTCAGGATGGTTCAGTGAGTGGACTGTCAGGTCATCCATAAGTGAGGCACCAAAGATAAGATCTCCTAATCCTTTGGCTGACGAGGTTCCTAAGATGCCACAGATGTCAGTCATTCATTAATTTTATTTATTCTACATGATATCAAGATATGGTTGGATGCAGTGCACGCATGAAAATCTGTGAGTCCCCACAGTATCTTGGTTGGAGGGTTTTGTGCTCAGATTGACTGCACCTTTTGGCACTGTTTGGAATGTGGCACCAGAAGGGCAATAAAACCCCCGTTAATGGGGATGGGAGAGCGATCGTGGTGAAGGCTCCCTTGTTGTTTGAGTCACAGCTTAGCAGAAATTGTTGAAGGCTGATCATCTCAACTCCAGCATTTCACAGAATCATTGAATTGTTATGACACAGAAGGGGGCCTTTTGGCTCATCATGCCGGCATTGGATCTATTACCTAGTGCCAATCTCCTTCCTTTCCAACATGTCCCTGCATGCCATTTCTGTCTGAATAATCATCCAAAGCCCTCTCAAGTGCTTGAATTGGCCCGAGCTCCACCACATTTCCAGGAGGTGCATTCAACATTCTAACTGCAGCCTGTGTACTAAGTGTTTCCTCCCATCATCTTTGCTTCATTTGGACATCATTTCAAATCTCTGTCCTCTCTTTCCCATTCCTTCCACAAGAGTGAACAGCTTCTCCATACCTATTCTGTCCAGCCAGTCCTGATTTAGAAAGGCTTCATCAAGTCTTCCCTCAGTCCTCTTCTCCCCAACGTGAGCAGTCTTCTTCAACCTATCCTCATTACTGAAGCTTTTCATTTCTGGAGCCATTCTTGCAAATCGCGCTCTCTCCAATGCATTCATGTCTTTCCTACAGTCTGGTCATAGCGTGGTGTCCAAAACTACACACAATACCACAAGGGTTCCTGTTAACAGTATCCCAGGTGCAATTTATCCATCGCTGCTCCATCAGTTCTTGTGCCTCCACCCTTGAGTCACATTCAGAATGGGGATGGAATGGTTTCCTATTGTCTCTGGGTGCTCCATTGAAATAGCACTGAAGAATTTCAGTACCACCCATTCTGTAGCAGTCCACTTCATTGGCACTTCATCCAAGAACATAAAGATTCATATGCACCATAACTGGTCTCATGTGGCTATGGTTTTTATTTGCCAGGAAGACAATGGCACAGTGACAATCTAACTATATTAGTAATCCCCAGGTCCAAGCTAATCAAGTGGGGTCACAGGTTCAAGTCTCACCTTTTATACTTTAAATTAATAATTTCAAAAATCAGGAATTGAAAACTAGCCTCAGTAATGGTGACCATGAAATAAACAGCAAAGTTAGGCAGCGTTACTACTTTTCCATCTGTTAACCACAACAGTTAGATATGGGCGGCATGGTGGCACAGTGGTTAGCACTGCTGCCTCATAGCACCAGAGACCTGTGTTCAATTCCCGGCTCAGGCGACTCTCTGTGTGGAGTTTGCGCATTCTCCCTGTTTCTGCGTTGGTTTCCTCCGAGTGCTCCGGTTTCCTCCCACAGTCCAAAGATGTGCAGGTTGGGGGAATTGGCCATGCTAAATTGCCCGTAGTGTTAGGTGAAGGGGTAAATGTAGGGGAATGGGTCTGGGTGGGTTGTGCTTCGGAGGGTCGGTGTGGACTTGTAGGGCCGAAGGGCCTGTTTCCACACTGTAAGCCTAGCCTGCATGTGACTCCAGACCCACAGCAACGTGGGTGGCTCTTAACCGTCCTCTGATATGGCCCTGGCAAGTCACTCAAGGGCATTTACTGATCAAATGTAGGAGTAGATCATTTATCCTTTGAACCTGCTTAGCCATTCAATAAAATCATTCCTTTTCCATACCCTTATCCAGCTTTCACCCCTACCTTTTAGACTTATATTTATCTCCTTGAAAGCTTTCAATGTTTTGGCCTCAGCCACTTTCTGTGGTGGAGAATTCCACAGGCTTACTACTCTCTGGGTGAAGACATTTCTCCTCATCCCTGTCCTAAATAGCCCACCCTGTACCCATAAAACGTGTCACATGCTTCTGAAATCTCTGGATATCAGGAACATCCTTCCCAAGTTTACCCTGTGTATTTTTTTGAGAACTTTACAGGTTTAGTTCAGATTCACCCCCTCATCCTTCTTAGAATGGGCAGCCATTACCTGCTGTATCCTGATTTGTGGCATCTGTTGCTCCTGAGTGGTCTCCTCTACATTGGAGAGACTGAATGCAGACTCAGGGACCAGTTCAGGGAACATCTATGATCCGCACGTTCCAACCAACCCCACCTTCCAGCTGCTAACCGTTTCAACTCCCCGTTCCACTCCCCCAACAACATGTCCATTCTGGGCCTCCTCCATCATCAACACAAGGCCACACTCAAGCTTGGAGAAAAACACCTCATCTTCCGCCTCGAAGGCTTGCGACCATATGGCCTCAACATAGAATTCACCAGCTTTCACATCTCCCCAACCCCCACCTCATCCCAGGCCTAGCCCTCCCTATCCATCCAACCCCCTTTACCTAGCCTTTCCTTTCTAACTACCCGCTTCACCCTTCCCACTGACCAATCACAGCCACCTCCTGCCTGCATCGACCTATCACCATCCCAGCTACCTATTCCCCCAGCTCCACTCCCCACCCTCTGTTTATTTGGCAGCTGCCCCCTCCCCCTCCCTCAGTCCTGATGAAAGGTTCCGACCTGAAATGTTGACTCCCGTTCTCCTCTGATGCTGCTTGATCTGCTGTGCTGTTTCCAGCTCCACACTTTATCAGCCATTACTGACCTGGTCAATTACTCCCACATGTCCGGCACGATGGCTCAGTGGTCAGCACTGCTGCATCACAGCGCCAGGGACCCAGGTTCGATGCCAATCTCCTGCGATTGTCTGTGTATGTTTCCTCCGGGTGCTCTGGTTACCTCCCACAATCCAAAGGTGTGCAGGTTAGGGTGGTTTGGCCATGCTAAATTGCCCATAATGTTCAGGAATGTGCAGGTTAGGTACATAAGTCAGGGCTAAATGTAGAGCAATAGGGTAGGGGAATGGGTCTGGGTGGGATCAGAGGGTCTGTGTGCACTTGTTGGGTCAAATGGGCTATTTCCACACTGTAGGAATTCTATGATCCCATGGAAGAATAGAAAACTAGCCATTTGGATACATGAATGACTCAAAGGTAGAAGACAGAGGATGGTGGTGGAGGATTGTTTTTCAGACTGAAGTCCTGTGACCAATGGAGTTCCACAAGGATTGGTGCTGGGTCCACTACTTTTCATCATTTATATAAATGATTTGGATGTGAGCATAAGAGGTATATTTAGTAAGTTTGTAGATAACATCAAAAGTGGAGGTGTAGTGGACAGCAAAGAAGGTTACCTCAGATTACAATGGGATCTTGATCAGATGGGCCAATGGACTGAGAGGTGTCAAATGGAGTTTAATTTAGATAAATGCGAGGTGCTGCATTTTGGGAAAGCAAATCTTAGCAAGACTTAATGGTAAGGTCCTAGGGAGTGTTGCTGAACAAAGAGACCTTGGAGTGCAGGTTCATAGCTCCTTGAAAGTAGAGTCGCAGGTAGATAGGATAGTGAAGAAGGTGTTTGGTATGCTTTCCTTTATTGGTCAAGTATTGAATAGAGGAGTTGGGAGGTCATGTTGTGGCTGTAAAGGACATTGGTTAGGCCACTGTTGGAAAATTGTGTGCAATTCTGGTCTTCTTCCTAGTGAAAGGATGTTGTGAAACTTGGAAGGGTTGAGAAAAGATTTACAAGGAGGTTTTGAGCTATAGGGAGAGGCTGAATAGGTTGGGGCAGTTTTCCCTGGAATATCAGAGGCTGAGGGGTGACCTTATAGAGGTTAACAAAATCATGAGGGGCATGGATAGGATAAATAGACAACGTCTCTTCTCTGGTGTGGGGAGTCCAGAACCATAGAGCAAAGATTTAGGGTGGGAGGGGAAAAATATAGAAGTGGCCTAAGGGGCAACTTTTTCATGCAGAGGGTGGTACATGTATGGAATGAGCTCCCTGAGGAAGTGGTTGAAGTTAATACAAATGCAACATTTAAAAGGCATTTGGATGGGTATATGAATAGGAAGGGTTTGGAGGGATATCGGCTGGGTGCTGGCAGGTGGGACTAGATTGGGTTGGGATATCTGGTCGGCATCTGGTTGGACCGAAGGGTCTGTTTCCATGCTGTACATCTCTATGACTCTATGACTCGATAATAGGGTTTGACAAAAAGTACCCACAGGAGCCCATGGAGGGTTCATCAGTGGCATGTTGTAAATGGGAGAACTCGACTACGTGGAAGGATACAGACAGCAGAGGCATGGAAACACCCCAGCCACCTCCAAATGCATATTAAGAAGGTAGCCTGCATCCTAACTTGCTCTTATCTTAAAGGTAAGTGGAAGGTGTTGCGTCCCAGTTGCAATTCAATTGGCCAAGCTTCTTGACATTAAGTAAAACACACTTTGTTCATACACTGTCAGTCAAGTACAACAAAAGAAAAAAAAATTTAAAAAAAGAATTTGCTTAGCCGTAACTCTGTCGAAATGCTTAACAAAATAATATACACAGTAGCTATTACTAATTAACTGCTCCAGTATAGTAACAGCCCATAAACACACCCTTGACAAAGGCAAATTCAGCAAGCTGGTTGTCTCAACTGTATCTCCAGCTGTAGGAAGACAATCAAGAGAAAACTCATGAGAAAGTGTACCAGAAAAAGACATACTGTAGCTTCCAAATTCTGCTGAGACCACAGCAATGGCTGCTACTGCTGAAAAACTAAACTAAAAGTCCTGATTCTGTGGGAGCATGACCACACCCATTCAGGCTGCTTATATTGTTCCAATTTTTAAAAGACCCTAAGGCCTCACAAGCTGTTTACTTTATGAGTTTTCAATAGACAACTCTGTACCTCTGCCTTAACATCTTTTAGGGACCAGGCCCGATCTCTCAAAACATTTTTAAGCCTGCCATTCGGACCGCAACCTTGCTATTTGTTTTGGATAAGTGTATCGTGGATATTCCTGGAGTGAATCAGCTGGACCGACTGCCAAGTTTTAAACAAACAGAATTTATTTACAAAATTACAGAATGGAACAGGAAGAACAGAAAAAAGAACACTGGATAACTCATCCTATCCAACCCGACAAACTACCCTGACTTAATGATGCTATTCTGAAAATACTTTTAACAATCCCAATAAACACATCCCTTAACACAAAGAGTAAAAATGAAACAAAGAGCTTATAGGTTATGAAGTCAGAAGAGCAGCCTTGGTCACACATCCCCTGCAGCTAGCTCTAATCCAAATGAAGGCTACCTACAGAGCTAGCTGGCCGGTCCCCTTTGATTATACCTTTTTTTTAAAAGCATGGAAATCTTAGGTTGGAGACATTAACTGTTAGGGGTAAACAAAAAGTCCCCAATGAACCATTCAAACTTCAGCCATGATGGAACTTCGGGTCATTTAGAACCTCCTTGGAAAAGACCTAACGTTGTCAAAGGAATAGGTTCATCACACACCTTTCTTCAAACCAGGAGAAAATGCACCTCTTAAAACCATAGTATTGCCACAATGCTGTGCTGCTCAGATCCGAAATATCAATAAACCAGACAGTCTTCATCCTGTCTGCCTTTGTCCTTTTGATTATACGTGAACACTTTCTACAAACTGTGACTTGCCTCCACACACCAAATTTTGGAACTCAGAATGTCACCAGCTCCACATCAAATGCAAAACACTGGACGTATTTGGAAGCTGAAGTTAAGCAGAAAGCGCTCAGCAGTTCTGGCAGCGTCTGTGGGGAGAGAGAAATAGTTAATGCTGAGAGAAACAGCCAGTGATTGAACCAGAATTGGAAGGAGTTAGGTACTTCTCAGCTCACAAGTATTTCGGGTAAAATGGGCTAAGGTAAGGAGAGATGAGGGGAAGAAATAAATCGAGGAAAATCTCTTCTCGGATGGAGAGCAGGAGAGATTAAATGACAAAAAGGGGCGATGGTGTTACTAAAGCAAAAGTTGGTGGTAATGAAACTATCAAGGAAACATAAATCTACAGGAGGTCTAACAAATATCAGCAAAGCCATTAGGAATATGATGGACTGTATGAAGAGATGCAACATCTCACTGGAGTGACCTCGGTCTAATTTTAAATTATTCTCGACTCTTTAAGGGCAGCACAGAGGCTCAGTGGTAAGCACTGCTGCCTCACGGTGCCAGGGACTCGCGTTAGATTCCAGCCTCGGGAAACTGTCTGTGTGGAGTACGCATGTTCTCCCCGTGTCCACATGGATTTCCTCCCACAGTCCAGAGATGTGCAGGTTAGGTGGATTGGCCATGCTAAATTATCCAGGGTGTGCAGGTTAGGTGGATTAGCCATTTGGAAATGAGGGGTGGGATGCTCTTCAGAGGGTCGGTGTGGACTCGATGGGCTGAACGTCCTGCTTTCACACAGCAGGGATTCTATGATCCTTGCCAAAGGAAGCAATTTTCCTCGATAACTTCTTGTTGCTTCTCGGGGTCCACTCTGCTGGTCTACACATGCCTTGGAGGACCACTTTGAAGGCAGGGCTGTTGAAAATGCAACATCTTACTCATGTTCCTTCTACTGCAAAACCAGAACCCAGTTTTTGAATGTGGCTGCTTTTAAATATCAGCAGCAGCCTCTCAAAAATTATAGCCCTATCAGGTGACACTCTGAAGGAAATTCCTGCATGTAGGTCAGTATATTAAGAGATCCTATTGTATACATATAATATAAATTCAAGCATTTCTGTCTATCACCAGCTGTTGCTCAGTTGATAACACTCATAACCTCACAATCATAAGCTTCTGAGTTCAGGAGTTAGGTGCAAAAAATCAATCCAATCCTCAGCGCACCACTAACCGTGAAAATCCAATGTTGTTGGAGGCTAATCTTTTGCTTAACGCATTAAACTCAATCTTTATCTGCCCCAAACTGGGTATAAAAGATCTCATGGTACTTTTGTGAAGAAGAGTAGGGAAGATATCCTGGCCAGTATTTATCCCACAAAAAAACAAACAGATTCTCTGGTCTTTATTACATTGCTGTGTATAGAAGCTTGCTGTGCACAGAGAGTTGTGAGCACAGCCCAGTCCATCACGCAAGCCAGCCTTCCATCTCCTGACTCCATCTACACTTCTCAATGCCTCAGGGAGGCTTCCATCGTCAAAGACCCCTCGTTATAATGAGGCAGAAGATACAAAAGCTTAAACACACATACCAACAGATTCAAGAACAGCTTCTTCCCCGCTGTTATTAGACTTCTGACAGGAACTTTCAAATTTCAAATTTAACTTGGATCTCGCTCTCCGTGCATCTTTGCTGCAGCCATAACATTGTGTTCCTCGCTCTGTTCTATTACCCTGATGCATTTTGTATGACATGATCTGTCCGTACTGCACTCAAAACAAAGCTCTTCACTGTACCTAGGTACATGTGACAATAACAAACCAAATCAAATTAAAAAATCAAATTGGCTGCCATATTTCCTACATTACAACATCAAAACTAATTAATTAGTTGTGAAACGCTTTGAGATGTCCTATGGTTGTAAAAAGTGGGGTGTAGAATCTTTTCTTTAAATCAATAAAAACATCCAAAAACAGAGGAACCTCGATTATCCGAACAACATGGGCAGGAAGTATTTTGTTCAGATAATCGAATTCCAGATAACATAGTTTAGCCAAGCATCGGGACCTTGTGATCTTGTCCAGATAATCCGAAACTTGGATAATCGAATGTCTCGGATAATCGAGGTTCCTCTGTAACTAGTTCCAATGAGTTGCTGAAGCATGCCATCAACGTATCCGGAAAAATCATGGAAAAATCAATTTCTGGTCCCATTTCAGAGCAGTGCTCCTGATCTTTGACTCTGGAGGAGTCAATCAATGTCAGAGGATCTTCTTGGGCCTGTCCAAGGTGGCTGTAGTGGAGTGTGGGGGTGTGTTGAGATCGCTCTGGGTTGCCTTTTGTCGTGGAGATTTTCCCGGGGAAAGGGGGGGAGGTTTCTGGACAGTGAACACTCAACGTCCACCAGTAAGTTTGAGGATTTCTGTGACCAGGAGTCACACACAAGGAGCGAAGTATTTAGTGAGTCACTGCTGTCATCTTGCATTCACCTAATTTTATCACGTTCCCTGAATGTGGTTCAGGCACTTTGTTACCAGTGCCCTCATTAACAGAGAAAGGGTGTAGCACAACAACAACTTCCATTTATATGGCACCTTTAATGTGTTGAAACATCCCAGGGCATTTCAGGCAAAATATGATTCCCACAAAGAGATATTGGGATGGGGTGGGGAGTGGGGTGGGGGGAGGTGGAGGTGAGGTGATTAAAAGCTTGTATGCTGAAGTGGGTTTTTAAAGAAAGAAGATGGAGAGGCAGACAGACATAAGCAAGGAATGGAAAAGCTTGGGATTGAGGCAATTGTAGGTACAGCCACTAACAGGGAAGAGATTCAAAATGGTGGATGCTTAAGAACTGCATTTAAAAATTGCAGCATCCATCGATGAAACTGGGGCAATCCCGGTATTTTGTTATTCACCCAGGAGAAGAGGCACTGCAACAAGACCAGGCGTTGATCTGATGTGAATGTTGAATCTTATTTCCAAAGTCTGAAGAATGCCCACAGGGGAGCTGGCTAATTAAGTCGATTCGTATGGGTTAGTTGACACCATGAGCTGACTCTTACATTTGTTGGGGAAATGCGAGTTTCTCAAGTTTACTTGAAGGGATCCTTGCCACGAGGCCCAAATGTGCCTCACTAACCACCCACTCCATCCCCATGACGTCTCTCACATCTCATTTGATCTCCATCTCACTTCGTGCTGTCCCCAGAACTGCTGCTCAGTGAGTATTCGCCGAAAGATGCACATGCCATCTTTAAAATCCTGTTTTGCACCCGACATATATTGTAAGTCACAAGCTGCCTGGCACAGTTCACAATCTTTGCCATGGATATGGCAGATGGGTGGAAGTTGGTGCCCTGCTTTGTGGGCCAGGACTTAATGGTTCTGTTGATTGGAGTGGTGCAAACAGGGGACTTGCTCTTCCCTCGGGGCACCAGGCCATGCCAACCTGATCTGTGATTGCCACCTGAGTCATGGAATCCCTACAATGTGAAAGCAGGCCATTTGGCCCATCAGGCTCACACCCACCCTCCGAAGAGCAGCCCACCCCTCCCATAGTCCTACACTTCTCTGGCCAATCCACCCTAACCTGCACATCTTTATACTGTGGGAGAAAGCCAGAGCACCCGGAGGAAACCCAGGACGAGTGTGCAAACTCCACACAGATAGTCACCCGAGGCTGGAATCGAAACCGTGTCCCTGGTGCTGTGAGGCAGCAGTGCTAACCACTGGGCCACCGTGGGTCACTGCAGACTCAGCCATCTGGAGGAATGTCTAGTACTGTCAGGATAAAGGTCCATCTCCCTCTCCATTCCGTTAATGTAAGTGCCAATATGCCACCCTCGCCTGAGTTTTGCTACTGTACCCACCTTCTAGATTAAAGTGGTGCTGGAAAAGCACAGCAGTTCAGGCAGCATCCGAGGAGCAGGAGAGTCGACGTTTCGGGCAAAAGCCCTTCATCAGGAATAGAATGCTTTACTCCTGATGAAGGGCTTTTGCCCGAAATGTTGATTTTCCTGCTCCTCGGAGCCCGAAATGTTGATTTTCCTGCTCCTCGGATGCTGCCTGAACTGCTGTGCTTTTCCAGCACCATTCTATTCTAGAACCTGGTTTCCAGCATCTGCAGTCATTGTTTTTACCTACTGTACCCACCACCTATTGCTGAGAATCCCTGGCACCACCAATCCTGCACGCACTCTGTGCTGCCTCCTCACTCACTCTGGAACCACCTCTCCACGTGCACCAAAAGTAACTGCTGTGCCAAACTCCCTTCCCCTTACATCTCTCATAATAGTTGCTGCCCTCTCTCTCTCAGTCCAGGAGGGGAGTAGTCCTGAGTAAGACAGATAGACTGGGCAGATGGTGTACTGCCTGACATTCAGTTCCTCACCCGTTATGAGGAGAGTATCTTGACTCCAATAGCCCAGAGTGGACTGACTGACCATTTCAAAGCCCCTGGACTGGTATCGGAGGCTGCCCTTGATTTCCTGTGTCAGGACCACCTGAGCAAAGCCATTCGCCCTTGACCTAACTGAGGCTTGCTGATGACCATGACAACCTTCCTGACTTGGCAAGACAGGAGTATGATGAGCCAAGAGCATGCTGCTGGAAAAGCACAGCAGGTCAGGCAACATCCGAGAAGCAGGAGAGTCAATGTTTCAGGCAAAAGTCCTTCATCAAGGCTTATGCCCGAAACGTTGATTCTCCTGCTCCTCGGATGCTGCCTGACCTGCTGTGCTTTTCCAGCACCACATCCTCGACTTTGATCTCCAGCATCTGCAGTTCTCATTTTCTCCAAAGGGCTCACTACATCAAAAGGTTTCTCCTCATGTTTGCATCTGGATCTTTGAACCAGAAATCTATGTCCTCTGCTTCCTGACCATTGCTCCAATGAAAACTCTTTCCCTCTTATCTACCTTGTCCATTTTTAAGACAACCCTGAGCACTCAACAGCTTGAACTCAGTTCGTGTTATGTGCTTGGCTGTCTAAAATGGGTAAATAGACAATACTACACACCACCTTAGAAGGATAAGAGCGACAGGTACATGGGGACAGCACCACCTTTCAGTTCCCCTCCAAGCAACCCCATCATCCTGAAAAGATGTCACCGCTGATCCTTCATTGTCACCGCATCAATACCCTGGAACTCAGTCCCAGCAGCATTTTGGGTCAATCCACAGCACATGGACTACAGCTGTCCAAGAAGGTAACTCCCCATCCCCTCCACAAGGGCAACTAGGGATGGACAAAAATGCTGGCTCAGTCAGTCAGTCAGCAATGCCCACATCCCATGAAGGAACAAAGAAGAAAGAGGGCAGGAAGACAGCAAGTAGGTCCACGGTGAGGTAGATAATCCTGATCAAGGTTTCTTGATTCTTATCCAGTGATATTACGCAGTCCCACCCTCCCAATCAAACACCACTTGGAGATGCTTTTGCCTGGTCATTGGCAGAAAATATAACCATCGGACCATAAGAAATAGGAATAGGAGTAGTCCACTCTGCCCCTTGAGCCTGGTCCTCTATTCAGTGGGATCATGGGTGATCCAACAATCCTCCCACATCCACTTTCCTATGTTTTCCTCATAATCCTTGATTCCCGTAATCAGATTTGGCAATGGTGATCCCGGCAATTGGTCTGCCAAGGAGTTGCAAATTGAGTCATAACAAATGGCTAACTGGAGTAGATGTTGCAGGATCCCTGACACGTGTGGAAACAGGGATTCATTTATGAGCCAGCACCTTTGAGGAGATCAGGGGGTACAAACAACCATTGTAGAGCTTTGTCATGTAATCAATTTACAATTCTTTTTCCACAGTCGAACAACGCCAACAGCTTTTATGAGCACTAATGCACCCAACACTTTGAGTTTGCTTTCTTCATAAAATGCCAGGTTGCCAACTGGCCTACCTGTGCCAAGAGAGAAAGTTCCAGACTCACTCCAGGCAAAAAGAAAATGAGGGAGCAATGAATAATATTTTGTCAGTGTAGTGATTTTGTGTGCAGCTGTTCAGAAACACAATTATTGTGAGATTATTGTTGAGGTTAGACCTTATAATTTGTAATATACCCAGTTGTAATATGTTGCGAGAGCATCTACTGCTTGTGATGCTTGGCATTGAAGCCAGTCTAAATGCCATGTAACTGGAGTAATGCTAAAGGAACATTTTAAGCTACCATGGTTCAAGTGCACGTCAAAGAATATGGATTAGGCACAGAACAGGAGCATATTTGGATAAAGTGGGTGGAGGTGCTATGTCATATGTTAATAATCCAATAAAAATGAATGAAAACATTATGACTGACATCTATGACTTCATCTAAGACTGTGGGCACATTGGGTGACTAGTATGCTAACTGATGAAATCAGCTTTGCTACAATTTCTTGTGCCAAGTTAGCATTGAAATTCAACATGGATTTTCTAATTAGGAACATTTTAAACTGTTCAAAGTAGCTAGGAGTAATTACAGGCTGCAGACAGAAATGCAAATTGGTAGGAGTGCGGGATTGAGCAATCCAGGATGAAATTGATATTTCCTTTGAAAATTAGTTCGGGCTTTTCATTTGTATCAAGTAATTAAAATGAACTGAAACATTAATTTTGAAGAGGGAAGTTTATCTGTAACTCCATGTCGTGAGGTTGGACTTCTAGTTTCAGCAGATATTGGATTTGCAATCAGGGTTAGATAGGAATGTGGAATTCGCAACATAAGGAGATCAGCTGTGGGCTTATTGAATGGGAATGCAGACTGGAAGGGCTGAACAGCTGACTTCACATTCTATTTCACACATTTGTATTTATCATGTGTAGGCTAATGGCAAGAGGCTGAAAACGAGAGGTCAGCTTTTTTGGACTGACATAAGAAATTCCTTCACTCAATAGGTTGCGAATCTCTGGAATGTTTGATGTGAGAGAGCTGGGAATATTCAGTTGTGGCAAGTACAGAAAGCTAAGGGAATGAGAGAATATGGATAATGTGAGGGAAGGAAGTGGAGTTAAGGGAAATTCAGTCATAATCATATTAAATGGTGAAATAGACTTGAAGGGCTGAATGGCCTACTTCCCCTCCTATTTCTTATGATACATTTTCAGTAAAGTGGCCAGGCAATGTGACAACGAATTGTTGTAAAATAAACAAAAAGTGAACACTGGCTTCAAATGACAATGATGGAAAGATTATTCCAAGGATGTCCATCAGTTATCTGCAGTAGCTGGCATGAGCTTGTCTATCTTTAACTAGTCCTTAGGTAAGATCCTTTACAATTGAAGATTCTGGATGGGATGGTCATACTCAACAAACCAGTCTGGGATACTATGTATAGATCCAACACCGTCAATCCTTCTTATTGGGACCTGCCTAAGTTGCTGATACCAAATGGGAAGGATGCCCAGTTGAAGTTTTTGTCAGAAGTATATACAGAGAAGGTTTATCACAGAGTACATGATGGCTGATTGCCTTACATCTGAGTTACTTGAGAGTTCATAGTAAAACCATTTGCCATCTTGAAGCTAAGTACGCATTACAACGATTGAAACATTCCAGTACACAACTAAGAGACAACTAACAACTGATTACAAAATTAAAAATCACACAACACCAGGTTATAGTCCAACAAGTTTAATTGGAAGCACTAGCTTTCGGAACGCTGCTCCTACATCAGGTGGTTGTCGAGTATAAGATTGTAAGACGCGGAATTTATAGCAAAAGTTTTCAGTGTGATCTACCACCTGATGAAGGAGCAGCATTCCGAAAGCTAGTGCTTCCAATTAAACCTGGTGGACTAAAACCCTGGTGTTGTGGGATTTTTAAATTTGTACGCTCCAACCCAACACTGGCGTCTCCAAATCATAACAAACTGGTTAGTTCCTCTCAGGAATGGTTCCATATGAACTAATCGGCAGACCTTATCTCACGATGTCAATTAGCCCTTTGGGGTATTGATTGCCTTTACAGAACAGTGGAGAATTTCATCTTGAATTAGGGAAAAGGTAAACTCTGAAGGTCTTCCAAAATGGATACAGGAGGATAGTTCCCCATGCCATAATCTTCAAGCTAATTTGTCACTCTTTGTGGGATGTTGCTGATATGTACTTTCCCACACAATATATCAAAGCAAGGATATTATTAATTTGGAGAGGGTTCAGAAGCGATTTACCAGGATTATGCTGGGACTGGAGGGTTTAAGGATAGGCTGGATGAGCTGGGACTTTTTTCACTGGAGTGGAGAACGTCGAGGGGTGGTCTCATAGAGGTTTATAAAATCATGAGGGGCACGGATAAGATCAATAGCAAAGGTCATTTCCCTGGAGTGGGGGAGTTCAAAACTCGGGGGCATATTTTTAAGGTGACGGGAGAAAAAGTTAAAAAGGACATGAGGGGCAATTTGTTTACACAGCGAGTGGTTCCTATACAGAATGAACTGCCCGGGGCAGTGGTGGATGAAGGTACAGTTACAAAATTTAAAAGATATTTGGACAGGTACATGAATAGGAAAGGTTTAGAGGGATATGGGCTAAACGCAGGTAAATGGGGCCAGTTTAGATCTGGAATCTTGGTCGGCATGGACAAGTTGGACTGAAGGGTCTGTTCCATGCTGTATGACTCAATAACTCTATACAGTAATATATTACCTTAGGAGAGGATTAGCACAATAGTGAATTACCCCAATAACACTGGACCTGAATAGAAGCACTCAAACGAGAATGATGTCCTAGTATTGTTCCCTGCAAAGATGTCCTTTTCATTTCTGAAACTTGCTTACAAGAACTTAAGAACCAGGAGCAGGTGTAGGTAATCCAGTCCACCGAGCCTGCTCCATCATTTGATATGATCATGGCTAATCTTGCCTTAGCCTCAACTCCACTCTCCTGTCCACGCCCTATAACCCTCCGACCCAATACAAAAATCTCTCTCCTCTTAGATTAATTCAATGTCACAGCAACCACCGCACTCTTCTCCTGTTCCCTAGATGCTGCCTGACCTGCTGCGCTTTTCCAGCAACACATTTCCATCATTTGATATGATCATGGCTAATCTTGCCTTCGCCTCAACTCCACTCTCCTGTCCACGCCCTATAACCCTCCGACCCAATACAAAAATCTCTCTCCTCTTAGATTAATTCAATGTCACAGCAACCACCGCACTCTAGGTCAGTGAATTCCACAGATTCATGACCCTTTGAATTTGGGTCTAGTTCAGTTTGGGAAACTTGTTCAGCATGGACAAGTTGGACCGAAGGGTCTCTTTCCATGCTGTATGATTCATTGATCACCAAGAATAACTAAAAATATGATCTGCTCCAAGGGTGTGGTATGAATTATGATCCTGACTTTGGATCCCAGTTAATCATTGAAATACAGTAGATATGGTCATTATTCTGATGAAGTGCATGAACAGTAAAACCTGGTGTGTAGACAGACAGCTATTTACAGTGATGTGCACAAATATGTAAAGTTGTTAAAAAAAGACGCGCAGAAACCTTGGTTTTGCACTGAACCATAAAGCATATTTTCTTTTTGCCTTCTAGTATTTTCTTACAGATAGACAACTTATATTTTAATAATCTGTCACCCAATGGTCACGAGAGACCCATTTTTTAATCGTCAACTGAGAATTCTGAACCAGTTGTAGTATCCCAACATGATTGTCATGTACCTTGCTGTTAGGGTGTGCTTGTGCTATGTGGACTGCAGTGGTTCAAGAAGTTAGCTCACTTCCACTACCCTTCAAGATGGGTGACAAATGCTGGCTGAGCCAGCAATTCCCACATCCCATGGAAGAATTCTCAAAACTGTTGTGCTGGCACGAGTGAAATTCTACTCACCTGTGGTCCACCCCTTAATGTTTAGCTCTGGCTCAACTCTTTCAAAGTGATGCCACTTTGAGAAAGAATGTGAAAGGATCCCAGGCTCAGGATACGTCCAATAGAAATCCAAGCCATTTCAATTGTCAGTGTCCACACTGTCTGATAACACAGCCCATTTGGGTGAGGTACCGGGTAAGACCAATGCACCCAGGAGAAGAGATGAGGAGGAAAACCTGCAAAGAGAAAGCTAAATAACTAAAAATGTTATTTTGCATTTTAAGTTTCTGACTGTTTCAATCCTGGGGTAATCCCAGGAACAATGGTTGCTTCCTCCAAATGTCTATAGGCAGAATTTTGATGTCAATATTGCATTATTGATGGATGGCTCATTAAGGGCTTGATTTTAACTGAGTTGAAAATCACATATAACAGGACTTCAATTGGCCAAATCAGTTACACACTCAGGGAGCAATGAAGACAGTTAACCTGACTACAACTGGTATCTCTACCATCTAGAAGGGCAAGGGCAGCAGATACATGGGAACAGAATCACCTTCAGGACAATCAGCTGATGAAGGTGAGGTGCTCCGAAAGCTAATACTTCCAATTAAACCTGTTGGACTGTAACCTGGTGTTGTGTGATTTTTGTACTTCCCAGTCCAACACCAGCATCTCCAAATCATGACCTTTCAAGACACCCACCATACTGATTTGGGATTGAAGTTCCTTCACTGTTGCTGGGTTAAACCTTGGAATTCCTTCCCAAATGGCATCATGGATCAAATGGATTCCAATGGTTCAAGAAGGTGACTTACCATCACCTTCTCAACGGTATGTAGGGATGGACTGGCCTAGCCAGTAATACCTATGTCCAGTAAATTATTTTTTTAAAAAAGTGATAAATCTGGGAGCATTGTATAATCTTTCCCGATCAGAACAATGGTATTTAGCTGAGCTGTTTGTCTCTAGCTTTCGGAGCACTGCTCCTTCATCAGGTGGTAGTGGAGAACATGATGTAAGGCACCGAATTCATAGCAAAAGTTTACAGTGTACATCACACTGTAAGCTTTTGCTATAAATTCTGCGTCTTACAAACTTATACTCCAGAACCACCTGATGAAGGACCAGCGCTCCAAAAGCTAGTGTTTCCAAATAAACCTGGACTATAACCTGGTATTGTGTGATTTTTAACTTTGATGACTTATTAACTGTAATATCAGGAAATCAATTGCATGATGTAAACAAATGATGTTCAGACTTCTTAAGATTGTTACTGATTAATTTTGACCAGATGGCGTGTGAGTGATTAGATTAGATTAGATTACATTACAGCGTGGAAACAGGCCCTTCGGTCCAACAAGTCCACACCGACCCGTCGAAGCGCAACCCACCCATGCCTCTACATTTACCCCTTCCATAACACTACGGGCACCGGGTCTCAGGCGCTGTGAGGCAGCAGTGCTAACCACTGTGCCACCGTGCCGCCCACCGTGCTCATGTTCCGGTCAAAGGTCAGTGCTTCGATTGGAGATTTCACAAACATTTAATCAGAAAAACATTTTAATTAGAAAAACATTTCTCTAATTCATGTATTCTGTTGAGAATTGGTTATGGCTTGAAGTGCATTTCAATTAAGGATCTCAAACCAGGCTGAGATTTGTCTCAGTTGAACTTCCTGATGAAGTGCTTTTGCCCGAAATGTTGATTCTCCTGCTCCTCGGATGCTGCCTGACCAGCTGTGTTTTTCTAGCATCACACTCTTTGACTCTGATCTCCAGCATCTGCAGTCCTCACTTTCTCCAAATTTGTCTCACCCTCAGAAATGCCTGATTAGTTCTCTTTGCAAGTCTGTCTTAAGGAATTGAATGTCATTTAGATTAGCTTTATTTCAAATGTCAAAATTTCACTTTGTTAATCTGGAAGTTAATGAGATCATGAAGTGTATAGATAGGGTTAATGGTCTTTTCCTGAGGATGGGGGATTTCAAGACTAGGGTGCATGTCTTTAAGGTGGGAGGAAGGAGATTTAAAAATGACGTGAGGGGCAAATTTTTATACAGAGGGTGGTTTGTGTGTGGAATGAACTTCCTGAGGAAGTGGTGGATGTGGGTACAATTACAGCATTTAAAAGACATTTGGATAAGTATACGAATAGAAAAGGTGTGGACGGATATGGGCCAGGACCAGGTAGGAGGGACTAGTTTAGTTTGGGATTATGGTCAGCGTGGGCCATTTCTGTGCTGTATGACTCTGTGACTCTGTGGTGATTATCCTCTCATGATGGAACTCCCCAAATGGTTTTACTCTCTAATAGTGTGCAGTGTTACTGTGTAATAGTTATTAAAAAAATTTTCATGGGATGTGAACATCATGGGTAAAGTCAGCATTTGTTGCCCATCCCTAACTACCATTGGAATGTGCAGCTTACAAGACCATTTGAGACAGTAGGAGAGAGTCAACCCCATTGATATAACTCTGGGGTCACCGGTCCTTCCCCAAAGGTCATTTGTGAACCAGATGGATTTTTTACAACTGTCTATGATTATTTCATTATAACCATTCCAGAGGTTCTCCAGTCTAGATTAATTACTACCTAAATCCCACCAACTGGTGAGGTGGGATTTGAACCTATGTCTCTAGAGTACTAGGAGAAAGTGAGGACTGCAGATGCTGGAGATCAGAGCTGAAAAATGTGTTGCTGGAAAAGCGCAGCAAGTCAGGCATCCAAGGAGTAGGAGAATCGACGCTTCGGGCATAAGCCCTGAAGAAGGGCTTATGCCCGAAACGTTGATTCTCCTGCTCCTTGGATGCTGCCTGACCTGCTGCGCTTTTCCAGCAACACATTTTTCAGTTCTAGAGTACTAGTCCAGTACCATTACCCATCCATCATCCAGTGTTACACTGTTACCTCACAGCGCCAGGGACCCGGGTTCGATTCTGGCCTCGGGCGACTGTCTGTGTGGAGTTTTCACATTCTCCCCATGTCTGCATGGGTCTCCTCCCACAGGCCAGGTGAATTGGCCATGCTAAATTGCCCATACCCATAGTGTTAGGTGCATTAGTCAGGGGTAAATATAGGGTAGGGGAATGGCTCCAGGTGGGTTACACTTTGGAGGGTCAGTGTGGACTTGCTGGGAGTAAGGGCCTGTTTCCATACTGCAGAGAATCTAACCAATACTTCTACAAACCGTTGGCCTTTCCTTTTGGGTGCCAGTTTTCTTCATGTTTCATGAAATATTTCTATGGCTAACATTTCATCACTAACATGATTATCACCTTAGCTCCACTGATATGCCATTAAGAAAGATGAAAGAACAGAATTATCTATACAACACATTTTAAACTCAGAGTAAAAGTCAGCCCATGATGTTCTCATCTTGTTGAGATGATACAATTGGAACAAAATGCAATTCAGTCTTGACTTCATATCTTTCTGAGTGAATTCAGCTTTACTTAAGGATTTGATTTCCGGTTCAGTGGTGCTTCCAGGTTTGAGATGCCATTGCCAACAAAATCCAAGGGTGCGCATCATGTTAGGAAAAACAACAACAACTTATAAAGCCCTTTTAGCATATTAAACACCCCAAAAGGTATGCAGGGGTATTAGGAAACAAGCCATCATAACATAATGTGATACTGGACCAGTTGGCCAATAGTTTGGTCAAAGAAAATAAAAGCCATGATCTGCGGATGCTGGAACTCTGAAATAAAAGGGGAAAATGCTGTAGAAACTCATCAGATCATGCAGCATCAGTTAACATTTCGATCCAATATAACCCTTCTTGTGAACTCTGAAGTTTGGTCAAGGAATTAGGTTCAATGAGTGGCTCAAACGTGAAAAGTGAGGTGAGAGGTGCAAGGAGGATTTTCCAGAGCTTGGAGACATGGCAGCTTTATACAATCCCCAGTGGGGTGCTGGAAAAGCACAGCAGGTCAGGCAGCATCCAAGGAGGAGGAAAATTGACATTTTGGGTAAGAGCCCTTCATCAGGAAAGGGCTCAGGGCCAAAACGTCGATTCTCCTGCTCCTCGGATGCTGCCTGGCCTTCTGTGCTTTTCCAGAACCACACTCACGACTGTATCCAGCATCTGCAATCCTCACTTTCTCCTACAATCCCCAGCGATGAATTGGCAATGCTCAAGACATCAGAATTAGATGCGTGCAGATGATTGGAAGATTGTGGGGCTGGAGTGAATCAACCGATAGGGTATGGCAAGGCCATTGAAGTATTTAAGAACAAGGGATGAAAGTTTCACAATTAAGATATTGCTTGATTTGGAGCTGATGTAAATCACTGAGCATATGGGTTGATAAGTGAAAGGGACCTGGGCAGAGTGCCAACATTTTTCTTCATTCATTGGATGAGGACTTCACTGGCTAGGCCAGCATTTATTACCCAGGGGGCAGTTTAGAGTCAGACACATGGCTGTGGGTCTGGAGTCACGTTTAGGCCAGACTAGGTAAGGACAGCAGTTTCCTTCCCTGAAGGACAATAGTGGACTAGATGGGTTTTTCCAACAATTGGTAATGGGTTCATGGTCTTCAGTAGACTCTTAATTCCAGATTCTTGTTAGATTCAAATTCCACCATTTGCCGTGGCAGGATTCAAACCCGGGTCCCCAGAACTTGACCTGGGTCTCTGGATTAACAGTTCAGCCATAATGCCACTCGGCCATCACCATCCCCTGAATGTGGGCAGTGAGATTTTGAATGACTTTAACTTTATTGACTTTCACCTGTGGGAGACTGGTATACTTGACTGTATCCTGCCATTCCCAATGCCCAAAAAGCCTAAACCTACCTCAATGGACAGTGGGTTCTGGCTAACTTTGTAAAATAGTTCAGTCCAACAAAAGCCCTCAAGCTCTTCTATAATGTAACTCCGAGTACTTGTGCACTCATCTCACCTTCATCTGCTCAGATCCCACGTTCTGGAATACCCTCTCTTAAATCATAGAATCCCTACAGTGTGGAAGCATGCTGTTCAGCCCACCGAATCCACACCAACTTTCCAGAGCACCTCTCACCCTGACCCACCCTACCACACTGCATATCCCATGGCAAATCCACTTAGCCTGCGCATTCCTGGAAATCATAGGCAACTTAGCATGGTTAATTGACCTAATCTGCCCATCTTTGGATCGAGGAAAGAAAGCAAGAGCACCTGGAGAAAGATGAGAGAAAGTCCAGTGAGGGGGATGGGTTAGAGACCAGCCCGGTGAGGGGGATGGGTTAGAGACCAGCCCGGTGAGGGGGATGGGTTAGAGACCAGCCCGGTGAGGCTGGTCAAGGAGCAGAGCAAGTGCGGGCTGCGCTGGGAGCTGAGTTGCAGGCCGGAGCCCAGAGTAGGAGCAGAGCGAGCCCAGGCCAGCTATGGGGACAAATCTTGCTGATGCTTTTGGGACAGAGATCAGAGCATGGAGGCAGCAAGGCCTCGGGTTCTGAAGTCCAGTGGGCACAGACTCAGTGAAAAAGGACTATAATTTGAGTACTTTAAAGATACTTTTTATTATAGCACTTGACTTTTGAAACTCGGTATTCCCATGCTCATCTTTTTTTACTGTTTTGATTCTGTAACAGCACTTAAAGTATTTGTACCTTAGATGGCACCGAGAGGCGACATTACAAACTTCTCATTGCACTCGAGTGCATGTGACAATCAAAGCTATTCAATTCTATTCTATACAACTCCTTTTTCAACTTGGCACTCATTTTCTCTCAGTCTCTTTATATTATATCAAAGCTGCTTTGTAACTTTGTTATGGACTGTTATAAAAGCAAAACAACATTCGTCAGCTCACTCTCGGAACTGTTTTATATTTTGCTCTCTGCATTTGATTGCCGTTTGCAGTTTAAAACTTTAAATTCCACAGGGTTAGCAATTATCTGCCAAGTTCCTCATTCTTTACACTCTGGACTGATGGGATGTGTACCATTAGTTTGGCAATCTGTGAGATCACCACAGTTGTTGATACAAATATTTGTTTGAAGTGATTTTGAAAATGTCGATTTTTTATTTCTAGTCATGTGGCACTTGTTGCAAATTCAGAACCAGGAAATGGTGCTGAGTATCATGCGTATAAGCCACAACATTTTAGCCTCTGACCCAATGTTTAAGCTGATGACTTGACCACAAGGACCAGGAAACTAAAATAAGTTGTGTCATTCCTAATGAGCAAAGATTAGCAGCCCTCATCAGGGTTAATGCACTGCATTTTTCTTTATTCATTTGGAATGGAGGTGAGGCCAGAAGTTTTTGATCATCCTGAGTTATCCATTGAGAAAGTGATAGTGAGCTGCCATCTTGAATTGCTGCAGTCTGCATGGCTAGGTACATCCACTGAGGAAGGGAGTGCTAGGATTTACACCTAGTGATAATGGAGGAATGGTGGTGTATTTCCAAGTTGCGACGATGCAGGATTTGGAGCTGCGATCTTTCAGGCGGGAGTCTTCCCATTGTATCTGACTCTCTTGTCCTTCTAGATGTTAGAGGATGGAGTCGGAAGGTTCTGTTGGTCTTGGTGGCATGTCGGAGTGCATCTTAAAGATGGTACAGCCTACTACTGCTGTGCATTGGTGGGGAAGGGAATCTTGTCCACCATTCAGTCAAGATCATGATTGATCCAATTTGAGGCTTTCCCTACGCTTCTCTGCCTGGCCCCTGCGACCCATGACCCCATTGTAGTCCAAGAATCTGTCCAACACAGCCTTCAATAAATTCAATGACCTCCCCTGACCTCCACTGCTGTCAGAGGAAGAGACTTCCCCAAATAGAGTGACTGAAGAGAAAAAGAAAACTCTCCTCCTTTCACTGGGAGTCATTAGGACAGAATTTGACTCAGATCTGGTTCCCCCTTGCTGCTGCCAGTATCACCATCCAAACACGAGGCAGTTGAAGGCTCGCAGCATTAATGAGCTGCTTCTGCTGCCTGTTCAATCAAACCCTACGGTGCGAGTCACCATCGAAAAGGTGCAAGTAAACATAGATCCCATTGATCTCCCTTCTCTTGTTCTGAGGGTTTTGCTTCACAATGTTGCTTGTTTACCCCTGCTGCCCCATCTTGTCATGCACTCCCATGTTCACCACTACATTTTTATGTTCCTCCCTTTGATCTTGGCACTTCTGGTTCTGTTCTATCTCTTGGCTTTGATCTCTCTATCCCTTTGCTCAGTCCGTGTGATCTTCCAGCTGTCTATTTCCATCAATAGATAGTATACATACAAATTCCAGGCTTTATCTCAACAATCCCCCAGCCCTGGATCAGTTCAACGAGGCACACTCATGTTCAGTTGCTACCACTAATGTATTATTACATTACCATTGAATGGCTGTTATCTCTTAAAATGTAATCTTTATTTGATTAAGTTTCAAATGACTATAAATATTTAGAAGTGGTGACCAGATTGAACAAGTTACTCTGTAAGTACATTCGATGCAAATCTGGATTTAATGTTGAGACCATTTAAATGCACAGAGAGATGTAACAGTCGTAAATCTTTGCAGATTGCATGCAAAATTATTTTATTTAAAAGTCCTCATCTCCGTGCAGTTAACTTGACAGGAATTGCTGCCTGTGACACCTGTAATATGGCAGAATTACGTCAATGATTAATAAGTACAGAATTCAAGGGGAAACCAAACTCTTTAAGGAGGTGATTCCTGAAGAAGAGCTTATGCCCGAAACGTCGATTCTCCTGTTCCTTGGATGCTGCCTGACCTGCTGCGCTTTTCCAGCAACACATTTTCAGCTCTTTAAGGAGGTGAGGCAGGACAGACAGGGAGAATTGGTTTCCTCAGTCATGGTTTCTGGAGAGTGGACAGGAAAGTGAAGTTGAGGCTGGGACCAGTCATAATCGTATGAAATGGTGGGACAGGCTAGAGAGAGTGAATTGTCTATTCCTGCTCCTCATTCTCATGTAAACACATGGGGACAATATCTTAAAACTAGAGCTAGGCCCCTCGGAGTTAAATTGGGAAGGACTTTTCATGCAAAGGCTTAGCAGAAAATTGGCAGCCTCCTTTTCTAAAGGCTGAGGAAACTGAGACCATTGGACCTGTCGAAATTGAGATAAAGTAGGATCAAAGGCAAAAAAAGTGAAGTCAAATTTCATATCAGCAACTACCAATTGTGAAGTAGGTTCAAGTGGATGAATGCTTTGCTTCTTATGTTGCAATGGCACCTAAAATCTGCTAGGGTTTCCATACCTGAGCACTCTGAGGCTGTGAATTCAGTCAAGGGTAGGACCAAGGCTTGGTTATGAAGAATCATACATTTGGGCAAAACATTCAGGAAGTAGGTTCATACATGAAGAGCAATTAGGGTGAGGTACCAGAATGTTGGTCGTGCCTGTTAATTATTACAGGCAGCAAGGTTTATTCAGGATGCAATCAACATGAGGAAGTAGTGTCGAGGAGTCTGACAACTCCTGTGATGTAATATCACAATCAATTTCACAGCAAGAGAAGGGAGGTGAAAGGGTGAGAGAAATACTCATGACTAAATGTCGATTTTAGCAAGTGAAGCAATGACGGAAACAAGTTACCCAACGTGCAGGAACAGCACAAATTTATTTGCAGGAGATGTGTGCGAATAATTTTGGAAAGCAGGTTATTTTTGTATGGGCTTTATTTTTTGGCAAATCGTTTGCGCAAATTTAATGCTGTGAAACAAATTGAAGAGAAATTTAGAAACTGAATGCAATTGTTACAAAGAGCAAGCAAGATGTATTAACAACTTGGTCACCTTGGAGAATACCACAAAGATAACCACTGATGCGAGAGATTGTTTGACTCATTTTAATCAGTCTACCTGGAAACATTCTGAATTTGCCATCACAGCAGGAATTGGTTACTCCGTGTTTTCAGGGCTTTTGCCACCTCTGTTGTAATTGTATGTGTTTTTAAAGCATCATTCAGAAACATGGAAGGCTGCATCTTACTCTTTTTTTGACTAACTGAGAGTTGTGTGGAGTTTTCATGGAGGGATTTCTACAGAGTGGCTTAATGCGCTCCTCACCATATCTTACGATCTTGCTTCTTGAATGACTTGCCCTGTTACCATGGCGCACTCACATCCAATTCCAGCTCCATCTTCTACCCATGGTTCGCAGAACATGAGGATATCCTGAAATTCGCTCACACTCCTTGCACCTCTGCCATCTTTAAAAAGCCACTGTGCGCTCGAATAAGCACTACCAGTCTAGAGCTGCCCTGCACAGTTCTTGATATATCCCCTGGACATGACAGACAGGAGGAAATAGGTGCCCGCTTTGTGTGCAGAGTTCTGGAAGTCCTGGTGCTTGGATGGTGCACTACAGGGCACTGTCTTCCCCACCCTGCCCCTGACCAGCATGACACCAGGCCATGCCTGCTTGGTCCAAGGTTGTCACCCATGTTAGTGTGCAGTCGTGTGAAAGATCAATGACCTTCGCTCCGTTATCGTAAGTGCCACCATCTTCTCTCTGACCTCTCACACTGACTCAATCTCTGATACTGCACCCACCTCCCCACAAGGCTCTTGTTCTCCCAGTCTCATGATTGCCTGCAATGTCTTTCCTCACTCACTGTTACCCACTCCAATGGCCGACACCAGTATAACCTCACTGCTCCTTACTCATTCACTTGGGACACCTCACTGCCTGCACCAAAAGTTGACACCACCCACATTCATCTCGGCTAACACCTGCCTCTCTCACACATTCTGAGAGGGAAACAGCCCATAGTAGGCTGGGAAGCATAAAGATAGGGTGGCTGACATTTGGCTCCTCACTTCCTTATGTGGACAACATCCTGACTCTGAGTGATTTACTGACCGTTTCTCTTGTATCGGTGGCTATACTTGACTTGCTGTGCTGGGATCCCCTGAGCAAAGGATTTCCTCATCGTCTTGACTGTGGCCTGTTGCCATCCATGACAACCTTCTGCCCTTTGTGTCTGTGCTAAAAGGACATGGTTATTGTTGGCTGAGGGGGCAAAGTACGGGCAATGCAAGGGATGGCAGGGACAAAGTGAGTGAGTGCTATGACAGTGAGTGAACAGCCCGGAGATGGCGATGAATTAGTCCAGACTATTAATCCCCAGGTAATGTCCTGGAGAGCCACCTTCAATCCCATCATGGCAAATGGTGGAAGGTGACTTCAGTAGAAAATCTGAGGTTAACTGTCCCATGATGACCATGAAACCTGCTGATTGTCAGGAGAAAATAGTCGGTTTGTGAATGCCCTTTAGAGAATTAAATCAGCCATCTTTTCCCAGTCTGGCCCACGTGTGACTCCAGACCCACAGCAATGTGGTTGATTTTCAAATGCCCTCTCTGTAATTAGGGATGGGTAATAAATCATAGCCTGGCTGGTGATGTCCATGTCTGGTGAATGAAGATGAGAAAAAGATCCTGCCTTGGTTCAGACCATGAGATGTGTCCCTGAGCACACCATGTCCTTGCTGCAACATTACAATGGGTGTAGATGGTGCTGCATTGAAGTGCAAAAGTGTTCTGTAAGTGGATCGGAGATGTGGCATGAGGATTCTTAGTTCTGTCACAGGTTAGATGCCAATGTCTTTGGGGTATGTGTGGACAATTCCCATGCAATGTGCCCTGAGATATTGGCTGTCATTCAGAGCAAAAGATGAACCAAATTTGCCAAGTACCCACTTTGGTTTCTACATCAAGTCCAAGGCACACTGAGCCATTAACAAGGTGTTTCCCAAGTAGTTATCCCTCTTCACTCGCAACTCACTGCTTACTAAAAGCATAAAAGATAGAGCAAGTGTCAAGATGGGACTTGTTGGACTTCCCTCTCTGATTCTGCCAGCAATGTCAATGTAGCCCAGGATGCTTCGATTCCTTTCTGCTGAGAAAACGTAGGTACGGAACCCATGAGGGCTGTCATGCGTGTGCCAGCCTAAAGAGCTCCAATTTTCCAGCTGTCAGCTTGTAGCTTGCTACATTTCAGTAGCTCACGTGCACAAGTAGTCTTCAGATGCGGTCAATGTTTCTGGTTCCAACCAAAGCCTAACTCTTTCCCTAATCCTAATGTACACCCTAACCCTACCTGTAACTGCAACCTTATCTAACCATAACCCTAACCCCTAAGTTAAATGATAAATGATTGTGGGCGGCACGGTGGCACAGTGGTTAGCACTGCTGCCTCGCAGCGCCAGAGACCCGGGTTCAATTCCCAACTCAGGCGACTGACTGTGTGGAGTTTGCACATTCTCCCCGTGTCTGCGTTGGTTTCCTCCGGGTCCTCCGGTTTCCTCCCACAGTCCAAAGATGTGCAGATCAGGTGAATTGGCCATGCTAAATTGCCCGTAGTGTTAGGAATAGGGGTAAATGTAGGGGTATGGGTGGGTTGCGCTTCGGCGGGTTGGTGTGGACTTGTTGGGCCGAAGGGCCTGTTTCCATACTGTAATGTAATCTAATCTAAACCCTAACCCTAACAGTGACCCTAAACCTAGTTGCAAAGCTAAACTTATTCCCAAACCTTAACCCTATCCCTAAACTTAAACCTATCCCTAACCGTAAACCTAACTGTAACCTTAACTGAAACATTAACCCTATCCCCAAACCTAACCCTAATCCTAACCCTAACCATTTGGGGCAGTAAGTTCCAGATGCTACGACCCCTTCTGGGAGAAATAGATTCTTCTCAATCCTCTTGGAATGTTTTTGACAATTACTTTATGTTGACACCCCTCCTCTGGGTTATTGATATTTCTGATGAGGAATTAGTTCCTTCCTAGCCACTCAATCTCGGCCCCTTGTCATTTCTTGTAACTGAATTAACCCATCAGCCCCCTCTGTTTCAAAGAAGACAAAGTCAGCCAATCCGATTCTCCCTCACAGTCAAACATGTCCATCCCCACCAATATCTTCTTAAGTCTTCCTCATTAGCATCATATCTTCATAGCAACGTGGGGACCAATCTATTCTTAGTACTCTACTTGCAGTTCAGTCTGACCACAGGAGACGTCACACCTAAAAAGCCGGTTTGAACCTGAGCTGTCTTGGTCTGCTCCTGCAAATGAATGTAAAATAAAATTTCAGGAGTAGTGTCACTTGATTGTTGTACAGGGATAGGAACAGACTATGTAGCTGCTGTAGCCTCTTCTTCCATAGGTCACATACATAGATGGCACAGAAACAGGCCATTTGGCCCAACCAGTCCATGCTGCTCCTCATGCTCAACTTAAGCTTCCTCTCATCTTTTCTCATTTAGTTCTTCTAGCATAATCACCTTCCTTACCTAATTCCCTCTTAAATGCATCTATACCACTTATTACAATCACCCCTTGTGGTAAGACATTTCCACATTCTTGCTATTCCTTGGATGAAATAGTTTTGTCTGAATTCCTGATTGGATATCTTGGTGACTATCTTATATGGATGACCCTTGATTATGCTCTTCTCCTTAAGAACAGAAACGTTCTCCCTGTATCCACCATATCAAATCCTTTAATAAGTCTAAAGATCTTTATTAGGTCAGTCCTCAGCTTTCTCTTTTCAAGGGAGGGAGCCACAGCCTGTTGATCGATTAAACACCCATGCATTTCTCATACCATCCTTGCAAAGCTTCTCTGTACCCTCTCTCATGCCTCTGTATCCTAGTTGTAACATGCTGACCAGAATTGCTGAATCATGGTCTAACCGTGGTCCCAAGCAGGTTTAATATGTGTCTTCTTAAAACCAAGAAAACTTGCAAATGTCGTAGGGCCAATGAGTGCCTGGTTAGCTCAGATGGCTGGTTTGTAATGCAGGGTTAATGCCAACAATGTGGGTTCAATTCCTGCACCAGCTCAGGTTAATATAAAGGGCTGTCCTTCTCAATTTCTCTCCTTGCCTGAGGTATGATGACCCTCAGGTTAAATCACCATCAATAATCCCTCTCTATCTCTAAAGAGAGAGCAGGACTATAGCAGCTATAGTCGTAGAGCCATAGAGAAGTACAGCATGGAAACAGACTCTTCGGTCAAACCCATCCATGCCGACCAGATATCCTAACCCAATCTAGTCTCACCTGCCAGCACCCGGTCCATATCCCTCCAAACCCTTCCTATTCATATACCCATCCAAATGTACTTTTTATTGGCTGAATTCTCCTTGCGCACTTCAAACTGGTGAACCAGCAGGACTCATGTTCAATTCCAAACATTAATGAGGTTTTTAACACGTTTCTCTCAATTCTGTGTGGAAAATAAACCTAGCACCTGGCATGCTTATTTTCTAAGGCATTATGAATTGCTGACACCAAGGATTTTGGGTGTCACTGGCAAGACCAATATGTATTGCTCATTCCTAACTGTGCTTGAGAAAATGGAGATGCAGCCTCACCTCCTTTGACAGTCTTGAGCTGCTTAAGTCCATTGGGTGAAGGCACTCACACAATGATGGTTTCAGGAATTCCAAAATGTTCACCCAGCGAAGGTTGAGAGAAAAACATACTTCCAAGTCAAAACCCCATTGTAGCATTTAGAGTCATAGACACATCGAGATGAACAGCACAGAAACAGACCCGTTGGTCCGACTCATCCATGTTGACCAGATATCCTAAATTAATCAAGTCCCATTTGCCAGCACTTGGCCCACATTCCTCCAAACTCTTCCTATTCATGTACCCATCTTTTAAATGTTGTAATTGTATCAGCCTCTACCACTTCCTCTGGCAGCTCATTCCATACACACACCAATGTTGCCCCTTAGGTCCCTTTTAAATCTTTCCCCTCTCCCTTTAAGTCTATGCCCTCTAGTCTTGGACTCCCCTACCCTGGGGTAAAGAACTTGGCTATTCACCCTATCCAGGCCCCTCATAATTTGATAAACGTCTAATAGGTCACCCCTCAGCTTCCAACGCTCCAGGGAAAACAGCCTCAGTCTGTTCTCCCTCTAGTTCAAACCCTCCAACTCTCAAATTTCTTCACAAATCTTGTGGCTTTCACTGATATGACACCAAAGCTGTTGGAAATAAGTACTCCACTGCTATTGTGTTCACTGTTGTGATACAGATGGTGCTGTCCTAATATTTCAGGACTGTACTGTTTGCGCAGGCTGCACAACTGGGCTATCCCATTTTGCGAGGTACTATGTCCTTGTAAACTTGTGATGCAGCCTGTTTTCAGTCAGGCAGCACACTCTTTGAGTGTCAGTTATCCCCCCAATCTCAAACATTTCAATTACGACACCTTTTTTTTTTAAACGGTAGGTTGTCTGATATGACACTAAGATGTTTGAGTTGGGAATCCAAATCCTATCTGCTCCAGGGTGCAGTTTCCCAATGAAATAATGCCGTCTGAAGTGATTTAACTTTTTATATTTCAGAAGCTTAATTTCCAATTTTTAAAAATTATACCAGGTGAATTCCCTTCAGAAACAATGATATCGATAATGAAGGAATAATAGCTAGTCAGTACGTTTTTATGCAAATCTAGTCATTGGCTAATTGTGAAAAAGTAAAAAATTGCAACATATCAATGCATGCTGCTCGATAATCCTGTGTCTCCGGTACAATCTGAAGGTGACATTTTCTAATCACACGAACTAAAATAAAATTTCAGATCTTGGACTTTGCTTCTGTGATGTTTGCTGTCATACAGAAGTAAAGAATAGGTAGCAACGAACTGAAGTCTTGTGAAATTTTCTGAATGATTTTTTTTTCCCCTTTATTCAGCTTGCTGTGTTTTCGTGCTTGGAATGCAGTTGAAGAGTTCAGCCAACAAGCTGCTAATGTTGAGTGAGAGTTAATGGATCAATCTGCTTTGCCTTCTCAGTGATTTCACTTCTGACTCTTGGAATGTGTTTGATGAAAAGGAAGGCAATGTATACCAGACAGAAGACCCAGATGTAACTTGTTGGGGGTTAGGTTTTACAAGAACAATGGAGTAATGTAGCAGTGCACTGGACTAAAACCGGACTTTTTTTTCCCTCTCTAATCCAATGTAAGGGTCAAATATTTGTGCTCAAAGACATGTGTTTTATTTCTAGTGCATTTATCTAAGGGTTTGTTTTCATTCCTATCCCCTGCCTTGGAACTTCTGCTTCATGATGGGGTATCATTCCCAAAGTGCTACCAGACATTCCACATCTTGTTCCAGAAGTCATTCTTCATGGAGCTAGGCATTGAAGTTCACCACCAGAGGATTGGGCGTGGTCCAATCCTCCCACGCGCATCAGCTTTTGAAAGTCAACTGTGCACTGCGACCAGGAGTGGGAATCCTGGCTGACTTCCACATTCCCTTGGCTCGCCCTTATCCCAGAGACATTGAAACCAGTTAAGGAATGGCCTTCATCACTAGCACATCTGAGCTTGGTGAAATAAGTAAGGACATGACGTTGAACCTTTGGACTGAGATGAGGAGAATTTCCGCACCCAGAGGGTGGCAAGCCTGAGGAATCACATGCAGCAGAAAGTGTTTGAGACTAAAATATTGAATGTTATTAAGAAAGAGATAGATATAGTTCTGAGGGCTAACTGCATCCAAGGTTATCAGTCAAAAGCTGGGGGAAAGTACTGAGGTAGCCGTAACCATATTGAATGGAAGAACAGACTTAAAGAGCTGAATGGCCTACAACTGTTCCTATTTTCTATAAATCTTTGCTTCTGAGTTCTCCAGTTCTGCATATTGCTGAAAAGAGAGGCAGTGGATGTGCTCTATTTGGATTTCCAGATGGTCTTTGACAAGGTGCCAAACAGGACGATGACAAATAAAAGCCAAAAAGTGTGGCAATGGAAAAGCACAGCAGGTCAAGCAGCATCTGAGGAGCAGGAGAGTCGACGCTTCGGACATCAGGAATGACATATGCCCCTGGTAGTAAGGACGTGGTATTGGCATGGATAGAGGATTGGCTGACTGGCAGGAAGCAGAGAGGGGGATAAAGAGGCCATTTTCAGAATGGCAACTGGTGACTAGTGGAGTTTCACAGGGGTCAGTGCTAGGACCAAGAAATTCACATTATAAATTAACGATCAGGAGAAAGGAACTGATGGTATTTTTGTTAAGTTTACAAATAAAAGTAACTTGAGAGACAGGTAATGTTGAGGAAATGGGGAGATTGCAACAGAATGTGGGCAGACTAGGAGAGTGAGCAAAGTGTGGCAGATGGAATACAATGTGGGAAAGTATGAGGTTATGCACTTTGGTAGGAAGGATAGAGGCACAGATTATTTTCTAAATGGGGAAAGCCTTCAGAAATCTGAAGCACAAAGGAACTTACGTGTCCTAATTCAGGATTCTCTTAAGGTTAACTTGCAGATTCAGTTGGCAGTTGGGAAGGCAAGTGGAGTGTTAGCATTCATTTCAAGAGGACAAGAATACAAGAGCAGGGATGTACTGCTGAGGATGTTTCAGGCTCTGGTCAGACCACATTTGTAATACTGTGAGCAGTTTTTTGCCCTGTATCTATGATAGGGTGTGCTAGGACATGGAGGGGTTCACAAGACGTTCACAAGAATAATCTTGCGAAAGAAGGGTTTGTCATATGAGGAGTGTTTGAAGTCTGGTTCAATATTCAATGGAGTTTAGAAGGAAGAGAGGGAATCTCATTGGAAGTTACAGAATATGAGAAGCCTGGATAGACTGTTTGTAGAGAAGGTGTTTCCACTCGTAGGGTAGACTAAGACCTGCGAGCACAGCCTCAGAGTGAAGGGACAACCCTTTAGAACTGAGATGAGAAGGAATTTCTTCAGCCAGATGATGGTGAATTTGTGGAAATTATTTCTGCAGAGAGCTTTGGAGGCCAAGTCAATGACTGTACTTAAGATAGCGATAGATAGGGTCATGATTGGTAAGGGGATCACATTTTTTGGGAGAAGGCAGGAGAATGAGATTGAGAAACAGATCAGCCTTGATCAAATGGTGAAGCAAACGTGATGGGCGAAAAGGTCAAATTCGACTATCTTATGGACTTTTATTTGTCAGAACATCTTATACTTGCACTCATCAGGACAACTGCAAGAATGATGAATTTTACACGATCACAATAATCTATACTGCAGGAGAAAATAATGCAAAGGTTGGCAATTTGAGACTGATTGACTAAGGCATGGAGAAACGAATAATGTTTTATAGGATCCCAAGCTCTCCATGTGCCTTTTGAGATTACTCCGCTAACTCTGATTACAGCTGCACAACATTTGTACACTTTCTTCTCCTGGCCAATCCATTTTCTGTGTCTAATGGTGGACTTGGAAACGCAAGAAAAATAATGTAGCAGCAGCTTTAAATTCTTGGGCAACTTCTCTTACTATGGTTCCACAATCTCATCAATCTCACACCAAGTCAAACTTTGCCTTGTCAATCATGCTATTTGTTAACAAGTCACTGAAATAAAATCCTTTTTTCATGAAGGAATGAATGATTGTATTGTCACATGTATTTTACAACAAGAATATGATAAAATATAGTGAAATGCTTTCATTTGTTGCCATGGTTGGGCGCCATTTTGAATAATTCAAAGATAAGGGGAAAAAAGACAGATGGAGCTTAAAGACAGTCTGTCAGTCCTAAGGACCTACGTATCAAGTATGTCTCCTATGAGATCCTAAACTGATCTGTAACTAGTCCACATGACATCATGGTAATGGGTGGTGTTTATGACACTCCTCAGTATTAACCCTTTCAGACCCATATACAACAGGATCTGACTTAGTGGCACTGTTTGTTACATCGGAAGGGACTTTGGGGTGATACAAAAGAGGTGAGGAGATCAGGGAAGGCAATTTCAGAGGGAAAGAATGGCTAAATACTTTATGAGAAAAAATTGGGAAGAGCTAGTCTGGAAAAATAAATGACCTTGATGTGTTCAGGCTGGCAGTCTTGGCTTAGTGCAAGAGAGATCTCTTAGGTCATAAAGCCTTTCTGAAGAGAAGTGGTTTCGTCTGATTGTTTGTTATAGTATGGGAGGGATAATCTGTTGAAGATTCAAGTTAAATTTTAAATGCCCTCTCATCGGACATATAAGACCCATGTACTGCTGAAAAAAACTCAGGAAGTTCTTTTGGCTTTCTGTTTGTGGTTCCTGAGTGAGTACAAATTAGTTGTCCCTTTACCCTAGTGTATGATAATAGATTCAAAAGTGCCTCATTGGCCATGAACACTGGGATACCCTGAGGTTATGAAGGAACCTGTCTTGAATTTGACGTAAAAGTGAATTATTCGAATCTAAGAAATTACCATTCCTGAGGTATATACACCATCATTGTTATGACACTTTTCACTCTGTAGGTAAGAATGTGAATTCATCTTTCAAAGGTTGTGTAGTGATTGGAATCAGGTGGACCTTGTTGACTATGAAGTGCTTGATTGAGGTTATTAACCTGGGCCAATCAGGAGGCACTGGCTCCTGATGAACACGGGGTTTATCACCACTGCCCTTTGATGTGAAGGGCAGTGTTTGTCACTGGCCACCCGGGTGTTTTCCTATCTTCCTGGTGGTGGAATTTGAATAAAGATTCATGCACCTTGTGTCTAAAAGAAAACAAAACACGGGGTTTATCACACAGCATTGCACTTTGATGTGAAGGGCACTGGTTGTCACTGGTCATTCTGGTATTGCCTTTCTTCCTGTTGGTAGAATATAAATAAGAAAAAGGAAAAAGAAATTAACATGGGATTTGGGAATCTCCTCAGTTCAGAGGACTAACTCTCAGCTGGCTGACCACAGTAAATGAAGAGTGACTTGGTGATGGGATAGTGGCCTCTCTGAAGGTTCAGGAAGCATATAACCAAAGCTTGCTTTACATAAATTCATTATAAGAACAATAACAAAGGTTTACATTGTATGTTCATTGTAGAATCTTAAAAGCCATGGTGCTTCCTAGATTCATCATCAGACAACCACAGACACTGAAATGAAGAAAGAGATATTAGAAAGAGATGATAAAAAGTCATATTGGGTAGCTGAGTTTAAGGATGCATTTAAAGGAGATATTAGTACAAAAGCAAAGGGGTCTGGGGAGGCTATTCCAACTGGGGATATAGATTTCTGTTGGCATGATCATTAAAGATCAGATGAAGTGAGGGGATGTTTAAAAAAAAGAGTCAGCGTAACAGTGAATGGGTGAGGAGGGGTATTCTAGAAATAGAGGAGGATATAGCATGGGGTGGGGTCACAAAGAAATGTAAGCTTAAGAATGTTAAATTAGAGGCACTGAGCAACTGAGAGATATTGTGAGGCCATTGAAGACAGGGATAATAGTTGAGCAGGACTTGGTGTATGTGAAAATTACTGTGTGTGGCCTATGGTCAGACTGGCTTCACGATAAACAATATTTACTACTTTTAGTACTGAAGTGTGTGTTTCTTTTTTACATCACATTCCAAGCAGCCTAAGTCTAGAAATGTTTATATTACTCGAGGGACATGCCATTTTTTTTTTTGTAATCATTAAATTGTGTAATATTCTGTGCTGTGTTACAAGTGAGGTGACACTCTCAACTGTCTGTTAATGTGTCTGATGCTGGGAGTGGCAGCTGCTATGACATCTTGCTGATAGGGATGAACTAGCTGAGTGTTAAATTGCACCAAAAAAAAAGGACTTGGAATTAAAATTTGTGGACTGTCTGGTGTTGTAACAAAAATACTGACAGAGAAATTTAGTTGAATGCTTGTGGGCAGAGTTAAAGAAAAATACATTGATTTGTGTACATTTGGATCACTTGCATGAACTAAATGACTGTGTTTATTAATTCACAACTCAATGAAGTAACTGTTCAAAATCCTACATGACATTTCTTGGTCACATTTCACACCAAATTGTTTGGAACTGAAGTCTCAGTATTGAAGGATTCTTGCAGGAAAATGGGGAATATGCCTTTCAAACACATTTGTAATGTTGGAAAACCCTTTCCTTGAGTGACAAGACTATTGGCTGTCATTCTCCTTCAACATGTTCTGACCTTGATTTGTCCAAGTGCTATAAATGCTGGACAATGCAGTCACTTTCATCTCTGGCTTTAATTAAATCTCCATTCAAAAAAAAGTGCCTTGTGGTTTTTGCACAACATAAAATATTCTTGTCAGACTCCAGAGATATTAATACAATCGGCTTAATAGTCATCAGTTGGCAGGTTCTACTCCAATTGAAGACCACAAACTGGTAAAGTCCGATGGAATAAATACATCTGTGTTAACCTTTGGCACCCAGCCCCACTGCCTACAAATAAATAAAAGTGTTCCTTCCTAAAATTGATACACAGGAATGAATGCAAACTAAGTGTACACCATAATAGATTTCAAAAAAAAGCATGATACTCTATATCCTACAGTTATGTCCCAACATCACAAGCTCAGCTATAATTCAAAGAGTATTGCCCTTAGATGTTAGTTTAAGTGGCTGTAGGGTGTAATAATTAAGCATAATGCTATGCTTGTACACATAAGTATAGCCATTCCGTCTATTTGAGCTTAACAACAGAAGATAAATTTCCAAGGTTAAGCTTACTCTGAACTAAACTGGTCTGTCAGTTTGAATAACAGAGTCCCACAGCATCACCTCACTTTATTCTAAACTGTTTCTCTTCCAGAATCTGTTTTAGTTATTGATAACGTGTGCAAGGTTTCAGAGTAATCCCACCAGCCATTTTACACCCTATTTGGATTATGAAAGTCTACGTATATGATCTGCTGCTACATTTTGTGTAACAATCCTGGCACAGAATCACTTTCTGGAAGAAGAGAAACATTAAATTGGAAACAAAAACATTTATAAAGTTCCCTGTCCTCAGTGGTTTATATTTTTGCACCAAATGAAAACAGCTTCCAAGTGACATTTTATACTGTTGAAAAGACAAAAACAAATTTACAATATGTGCAGTCGATTCAATATGAAAGACATTTCGGTCTCACCCACAGATGAATCAGAAGTTTTAAAAAGTGACTTATAACATTACAAATCAAACAAGAAAGAAAAGAGGACTTGATATTTAACAGAAAGGGAAGCACTGCATTTATATAGTGTTTTTCATAACCACCAGATGTCTCAAAGTATTTTGCAGCCAATGGGATGCTTTTTGAGGTATAGTCACTGTTGTGGTATAGAAATGTGACAGCTTACTTTACATACTGCAAATTCCACAAACAGCAAAACAATGTAATATGTCTCAAGATTTCCCAAAAGTTTGCAATGAATACATTATTATGAAGTGCAGCTGCTTTGTGGAACTGAATGTTTGACTCATTGACGTCTTTAAGACTCGCCATTTGATAGTGTCACTGCATGACTGTTTTATGTATCAAGGCATTAAATGGTACAGGGAGAGACTGGCTTCAAGCTTGGATCTTGGGATTGAGTTTACTTGTATGTTTGGCACTATGGGTGACCTTACTAAGAGGGGACACAGCAAGATATTGGAGTTGAAATTGCCACACTTATTATTCTGTCTTAAATGCTAATAGTTTCAGCACTTCTGATGGGCACAACGGGCACGTGTAATACAGAATGAGGAGGCTGAGAGTTGCAAGATTTTCTCCATTAGTTCTTTCTTCTTTCTATCCATCAACTTTGTCCCTCGTCCCATCTAATCACGACCTCTTTGGCGTATTAGATAAAATTTATAAAAAGCTTATTTGACCTAAAAGGTGGTGTTTATCCATTTCCACCCTTTTTCAGCTAAACCTATTAAAATATTTTTCTGTTCCATTCTTACTCACATTCATAAATGTATCTGTGCCATTTGCCTCAGCTTCTCCCTGTGGTAGCAAGTTCCATGTTCTAACCAGTGTCTGGCTTTGAGAGGCATCAGGATTTTACAACAGAGAAAGAGGCCCTTTGGCCCATCATATATGTGCTGGTCACCAAGCATCCTATTCTAATTCCATTTTCCAGCATTTAGCCTGTAACCTTGTACATGATGATGTTTCAAGTGTCCATTGAAATAGTTTGAAAATCACTTGAGGTTTCCTACACTTTATAACCTTTTAGTCAGTGAGTTCCAGATACCCATAACCCTGTGTGTGAAAAATGTTTCCTCAAATCCCCCTTAAAGCTCCTGCCCTTTACTTTGTCCCCTGGTTCCTGACGCCGCTTTAAGGGGAAAGTTTCTCTCTATCTACCCCGTCAATGCCCCTTAGAACTTTGTGCACCTTAGTCAGATCTCCCCTCAGCCTTGTCTGCCCTATGGAAAACAATCCTAGTCTCTCTTCATAGCTGAATCGCTCCAGGCAACATCCTGGTAAATCTCTCGTTTTCTGGAATTCCATACTGACTTTGCAATTTACTGTCTGCTTCTGGCTCCTAGACATGGTCGCATGGTGGATCAGTGGTTATCACTGCTGCCTCCCAGCGCCAAGGGCCCAGGTTCAATTCTCAGCCTCAGGTGACTGTCTCTCTGTGTGGACTTTGCACATTCTCCCCATGCCTGGTGAGTTCCCCCCCGCCCCCCCAGGTGCTCCGGTTTCCTCCCACAATCCAAAGATGTGTGAGTTGGGTGAATTGGCCATGCTAAAGTTGCCCACAGTGTTCAGGGAGGTATAGGCTAGGTGCATTGGAAAGGGATAAGTGTAGAGTAGTAGGGGAATGGGTCTGGGTGGTTTACTCTTCGGAGGGTCAGTATGGACTTGTAGGGCCAAATGGCCTATTTCCACACTGTAGGGATTCTATGCTACCCACAAGTGCTAGAATTTTTTAAATATCTGTCCAGTAAAGCCTTTCATCATCATCACTCCTTAGCTCTCTCCTTTCCAGAGAAAAAAACTGCAACCTTTTCAGTGTTTTCTTCTCAGTATAACCTCTACGTTTTGATTTGACTCTTGTCCTTTTTTTTGTATTTATTCCAGTTACCTCTATATCCTGTCCACAATAGGAGCACCAGAATAGTTTTGCAGCGCTCCATAGCTAGCCTCATTGCAGTGTGTATAAGTTGACTGCATTAATACTACGTACCCATTTTTGGGCCCGACTAATCAAATTTTTCTTACACAAGAACAAAAATTGCTGGAGAAACCGAGCAGGTTTGGCAGCGACTGTGGAGAGAAAGTAGAATCGGAGTCAGGTGACCTTTATACACTTGTAGAAGTTGAATCACACTACTCCAAATGTTCAGCCATGCCACCATATGGGTGGCACAGCGGCTCAGTGGTTAGCACTGCTGCTTCACAGGTTCAATTCCCACCTCGGGTGACTGACTGTGTGGAGTTTGCACATTCTCCCCATGTCTGCGTGGGTTTCTCCCGGGTGATCCGGTTTCCTCCCACAATCCAAAAAGTACCGGTCCGGTGAATTGGCCATGCTACGTTGCCCAGTGTTAGATGCATTAGTCAGGGGTAAATGTAGGGGAATGGGTCTGGGCAGGTTACTCTTTGGAGGGTCGGTGTGGACTGAGGCCTGTTTCCATACTGTAGCGAATCTAATCTAAATCATGACTAGCAGTGCGCTCAATAGACGGCAGTCTCAATTTCACAGATGATTTACTTGCTGCTACCTTCTGACTGGGTCTAAGTGATTCAGCAGGCGATGGGAGCTATTTTGCAACAATTCATTGGAAAGGCCCATGCAGAGCAGACCCAATCCCCTAGCAAACATCAAAGATGGCGACTATGCACACACAGGCTGCCTGTTCACCATTAAATTTGGCATAAATGCTGTTCTCAGTTTTCAGAGGAATTTTGCAAGGTTTCAAAGGGCAGTTCATTGAACGACACAATTCCTTTGCTTTTCAATTCGACAAATCCAGAAATGAGCTCCACTTATTCATTTATTTTTAAATAGCCTTAACCTCACTATTTTTAGTGACGGGTTTATCAGCACTAGCCAAGGTCTCTCTGTTTCTCCACCCCATTTAGAAACTTATTGCAAACAATATGTAATCTCATTCTTATGATCAAAATACTCTACCTGATCCTGAGCTCCAACAAACAACTTAGATTTCAGCTTAAAAGAAAGACGTTAGCTAGTTATTTGTCTACTTTTTCACCCTACCTTAATATTTAGGTTCCATATTGAATTTTCAGGAATTTGTAACAATATCAGTAATAAGTAATGTTTATATGGCATCTGTAATGGAATAAAAGCATCCCAGATAGTATTATTAGATGAGGGAGTACCATCACATAAAGTTTGATACTATAGCATATAAAGGGTTATCAGGACAGCTTCTATAAACTAAGTGCAAGAGTGTCTAAAGAACATCCTGAAGGAAGAGAGATACTGTGGCAGTTTGCTGACTTGGAGAATACTGTGACACAAATCAGTTCAGGAACAAAAATGGCTCTTCAGGTTGTGAACAGTTCTGTTCTCAGATTTTTGTGAGGGAGTGGTCTCAAATTTGTAGGTAATGAATGGATTTTGTGATTGAAATGGAAGGCAATAGTTTCCCTCTTTGTCAAAAGAGAAAAATAGGGAGGAAAGAATTCCAGACCTTAGGGCAGAGGTTGTTAAAACTATTGGTGAGGTAGTTGCAAACGAGGGCTTGGAGACCAGAGACCAGAATTAGCAAAACGCCGATGTTGGGAATGGTGTTGTGACAGAGATGGGAATAAGAATGGGAGAGGGCATACACACAAAAATTTTAAAATAGAGCCATTACTGATCCAGGAGCTGATGTCGGAGAGTGACAGGAGAATGGGATTCAGGTGAGTTCAGAGTAAACGATAATGAGAATACTGGATGTGCTGAATGCATCGGAGGTTGGTAAGGAGAACAAAAAACGAGCCTGTAGAGAGCAGAAGGTTAGTTGAGGGATTCTCAGTGGAGATGAGGTGGGGGTGGAGATGAGAGATGTGAAGGCAGTACAAGTGGTCTATTGGTGATGAGGAAGTTATAATGTCAAATATGCACTATAGCGTCTAGAATGCCAAGGTTGAGATTAGTCTGGTCCAAGTTAAGACAGTTACCAGAGAGGTGGAGGAAGGTAAAAGCCATGCTAAGAGTTTGAGATGGAGGTCATCATCAGTGGGGTTCTCTCTCCTCAGTAATTAATGAGCAGAGACTTCTGTTTAACCAATACTAAAGATCTGACAAGCAGCATGACAATCTAGAGAAATTATCAAGGAAGCTAACGTTAAGGTAAAGATAGGTGTCTACATATGGCAAAAGATCATTAGACAGCAGCTTGCAAACTCATGACCAGTTCCATCGCGAAGAACAAGGGCATCTGATACGTGGGAACACCATTCCCTGAAAATTCCCCTCCTAGTCACTCGCCAACCTGATTTGGAAATATAAAGTCGTTTCTTCACTGTCACTGGGTCAAAATCTTGGAATTCCCTCCTGAAGGGGCATTTTTAAAAAAATTCGTTCATGGGATGAGGGTGTCACTGGCCATCCCAGCATTTATTGCCCATCTCGAGTTGCACAGAGGGCAGTTAAAAATCAAGTTCAGTGCTGTGGATCAGGAGTCACATGTAGGCCAGAATCCTTCACTCAAGGACATTAGTGAATTAGATGGGTTTCTTCAACCAGCAACAATGGATTCATGGTGATCATTAGATTCTTCATTCCAGATTTATTTTAAAAATTGCATTCAAATTCCACCATCAGCTATGAGGAAGTGAACCTGGGTCATGAGAACATTATCTGGGTTCTCAGAATTAACAGTCCAGTGACATTACCACTGAGCTATCACCTCTCCAGGATCAACCTACAGCAGGTGGACTGTAATGATTCAACAAGGCAGCTCCTCATCACCTTCTCAAGGGCAATTAGGGACGGGCAATAAATGTTGGCCCAACCAGTGACGCCCATTTTCCTTGAGAAAATATAAAACAAAACACTGGGTGTTTGATGTGTTTTCGATGAAGTAGTGAGGATTACAGGGGAAGCCAACGATTGATTCTTCTGAGTTCAGAGGTGATGGTGTAGATAAGGGATATTCTCTCTTTAGGTTTGGACAGACAAGAAGAGAAGAAAGAAAGGGCAGTCCCATTGAGTCGGGCAATAGAGGTGATATGTTGGAGGATATTGGTTGTACCAATTGTGTCAAATGTGCAAACAGGTTGCAAAAGATGCGGAGAGGTATTGGACATCACAGTCAATTACATAAAATGAATTTATTAAGAACCATTTCAGTTTACTTTCACATGTATCATATTTGAATCTGATTGATTACATGGCGTTTCTGCAGAGTAGATGGAAATGCATTAAGTTTCCTTGCCATATCTGAATCTGGAGTGGGAACAATGTAGAAATTTAAATGTGGAAGCAATTTGTTCTTGGTTCCTACAGTGCAGTTATACTTAGGAGCAGGAAATCCTGCATGTTAATAGTTACTTGTTCTTGCCTGTCCCTATCACTGTAGTTATGATCAGCATTCCTCAACTGTTTGAATTTAGAATGCACGGCTTTATATGACCCTTCAAAAACAGGCCCCAGGCAGCTTGGTATTTCTCCAATCACAGGCTGAGGACAAACGTCTCTTGCTTGGATTCTACATGTCCCACATATACACCAGCCATATGTCTGCTATCAGGAAATACATTCTGCCACAGTAAGCCTTCGTCTCTATTGACCTAAATGGGAGAACTGGGTTGGTAATATGCTGTGAGGGGCCTCCCTTTCCTATGGATAGATCCTGCAGTCACTTAGCTGGCTTCAGGAGACCAATTGTGACCTTTATTATCTTTAGATTAGATTAGATTACATTACATTACATTTCAGTGTGGAAACAGGCCCTTCGGCCCAACAAGTCCACACTGACCCGCCGAAGCGCAACCCACCCATATCCCTACATTTACCCCTCACCTAACACTACGGGCAATTTAGCATAGCCAATTCACCTGACCCGCACATCTTTGGACTGTGGGAGGAAACCGGAGCACCCGGAGGAAACCCACGCAGACACGAGGAGAACGTGCAAACTCCAGTCATAAGTGCATGCTGAGAGAGGCTTCACCCTTTGGGTCCTCATCCAGGGCAGCTGAAGGATGACAACTTTATGGAGCTATTGCAGAGTATGATATTTTGATGTAAGGTGTATGATTTATATAAATGTCAGTATTATTAATTATTGGGTTTGGATTGTTATCTTTGAACTAGTGGCATATAGATTTTCTGTGTGTCTGAGGGTGCTTAATGATTAAGTATTTCTCTAGTCATCATGATTTGTTTCAAAATAACATCTAAAAGAGGTAGTTCTGGAGGCTAGTAGAAATTCGTTTCAATTCGTTCACAAACAAATTAAACATTGTAGTGTTTTCAGGTTTCAGATAGATGGTTCTAGAATATTTGGTGGTCTTAGAGGAAATAACCATACCGTCAAAAATAAAGTTCTTTTTAAATTTAGGCAGTTCTGCAGAAACCGGCTGTAGCTGGATGCGTAATGCAATTGCTCCAAAGAAGGAGTAGAGATGGTTTTGATTTGTTAAAAATGAGTTACCTTAGTGTAAGGAATTTAGTTTAAAAGTTCTAGGCCAGAGGTATGAATCCTGGAGGGGTTATGTGAAGCTGAAAAGGTCGAGATTCCATTGTTTTCTTTTCTTTCATTCACAGGATGAGGGCGTCACTGGCTAGGCCAACATTTTTTGCCCATCCCTAATTGCCCACAGGGCAGTTGAATCAACCACATTGCTGTGGCTCTGGAGTCACATGTGGCCCAGATCAGGTAGGGATGGCAGTTTCCTTCCCGAAAGGGCATAGTATGATGAATCAAGGAAAAGACTATTAGATTTTCATTAGCAGGCATTGAAGCCATAGCTAAATCAAAATATCTCGTAAAGGAAAAGCACAGCAGGTCAGGCAGCATCCAAGGAGCATGAGAATCAATGCTTCGTGCATAAGCCCTTCATCAGGAATGAGGCTTGTAGACCTGGCGGGGATGAGAGATAAATGGGAGGCGGGGGGGGGGGCTGGAGGAAGGTAGCTGGGAATGTGATAGGGAGATGAAGGTGGGGGAGAAAGTGATAGGTTGGAGCGGATAGTTGGGAAAGATGATGGACAGGTCAAGAAGGCGGTGCCGAATTGGAAGCTTGAGGCTGGATAAGGTGGGGGGAAGGGGAAATGTGGAAACTGTTGAAATCCACATTAATCCCATGTGGTTGCAGGGTCCCAAGGTGGAAGATGAGGTATTCTTCCTCAAGGCATTCGGTGGTTAGGATTTGGCGATGGAGAAGGCCCAGGACCTGCATGACGGAGTGAGAAGGGGAGTTGAAGTGTTCAGCCATGGGACAGTGGGGTTGGTTGGTGTGTGTATCCCAGAAATTTACCTGTATCTCCACAAATGCCATCTACCGTATCTGTTGCACGCGATGTGGCCTCCTCCACATTGGGGAGACAGGATGTCAATTTACACATCATTTCAAAAAGTATCTCTGGGATACCCATACCAACAAACCCCTTCCCCCAAGTCCCACCCCTTCCCATTTATCTCTTAGCCCCTTGGCCCACAAGCCTCTTTCCTGATGAAGAGCTTATGGCCGAAATGCTTATTCTCCTGCTCCTCAGATGCTGCCTGACCTGTTGTGCTTTTCTAGCATCACAATCTCGACTCTGATCTCCAGCACCTGCAGTCCTCACTTTCTCCTATCTTGTAAAACTGCTGTATTGCTCCCCAGAAGACCAAGTTGATGTCTATACTTCAAGAATCCAATAGAGACTGGGCTGCGATGTTGTCTTCTTCAGTTCTCTACCCAAAGACCTTATGACCTCCACTATGGATATGTGGTATAAAGATCAGCATTCTCTCTGATGTTCGAGTACATAATTTTGATGTTGTTGGGATTAATAGGATTTCTTTTACTGTAAAACCTTTAAACATGCATTTGACATAAATAGTTTGATTGATTCTATTTTATCATGATTTCTTTAGCTTAATAAACTTCCATTTTATTGTCGTTACCAAATCTACAGATTTGCTTTCTTATGTTTTAGTGAGAGGTCACCAAGTTTAAACTAAACAAAAAAGACTAAATTCAATCAATGAAGTTTCAGTCTGGAATCTGATTTGTCCAATAATATTATGAGCTGGGATCATAACAACATTTGTATTATATGATATGATACCTTACAAACTTGACTTCAGAATGTGACATTATCTTTCTGTTTCTGGGCGCGAAACATTTCTCCCAGATCCTCTTCAAGTTTTTTAATCTGTCATTTGCAATGTGGGTAAATACGGCTATGTGTAGCATAAGGAATAAAATCTGACTGTGTGATATGCTAAGGAGACACTGTATACAGCATCACAGGAGGGGATGCAATGTCACATGATCTTGTCATCCCTTGCAGCCCAGTGGCAAGATGAAGTCACCATAAAATGTTTCTTAGGCAGAAGTGAGGACTGCAGATGCTGGAAGACAAAGTTTAGATCAGAGTGGTGCTGGAAAAGCACAGCAGGTCAGGCAGCATCCGAGGAGCAGGAAAATCGACGTTTCGGGCAAAAGCCCTTCATCAGGACTGAAGGCAGGGAGCCTGCAGGGTGGAGAGATAATTGGGGGTGGGGTGGGGCTAGGAAGAAGGTAGCAAAGAGGTAGCATAGGTGAATGGAGGTGGGGATGAAGGTGATAGGTCAGAGGGGAGGGTGGAGCGAATAGATGGGAAGGAGGATAGGTGGAACGGAGGGTTGGCAGGTAGGACAGGTCATGAGGACAGTGCTGAGCTGGAAGATTGGAACTGGGGTAAGGTGGGAGGAGGGGAAATGAGGAAACTGATGAAGTCCACATTGATGCCCTGGGGTTGAAGTGTTCCGAGGCGGAAGATGAGGCGTTCTTCCTCCAGGCTTCGGGTGGTGAGGGAGCGGTGGTGAAGGAGGCCCAGGACCTGTATGTCCTTGGCAGAGTGGGAGGGGGAGTTGAAACGTTGGGCCACGGGGCAGTGGGGTTGATTGGTGTGGGTGTCCCGGAGATGTTCCCAAAAAATAAAATGTTTCTCGACTAAAGTTTATGTTTTCCTGAAATAATAGAATCTGTAAATATTCATCAGTAGCTTAACAAGACTAAAACAGTTACAGCTTACAACATGCTGCTGCACATTTCTAGTTTTCTTTAGAGCAATAAAATAAAACGAAGGAACTGGAGATGCTGAAGATCTGAAACAAAATCAGGAATTGCTGGAGGAAATCAGCAGGTCTGGCAGCGTCTGTAAGAACTGAAGAAGAGCCATAGGAACATAGGAATTAGGAGTGATAGTGAGCAATTCAGCCCTTTGAGACAGCCATTTAACATGATCATGGCTGATTTCATCCCAATCTTAAGTCCACTTTCCTAGCCCTTTATTCTGCTTTTTATTGGAAACATATGTATTTCTTTCTTGAATCCGTTGATTGATTCTACCTCCACTACACTCTGGGGCAGTGAGTTCCTGAGTTCCACAGATTCACAACCCAGTGAGAGAAATAGTTTCTCCCCATCTCCAGTTTTGAACCTAACTCCTCTCAGTCTATATCTATGGCCTCTTGTTCAAGACTGTCCTGCAAGAGGGACCATCCATTCAATATCCGCCTTATCAATTCCCTTTAGTATTTAATGTACCTCAATCATATCTCCCCTCATTCTTCTGAACTGCAGCGAGTACAAGCCAAGTTACTCAATCGCTCCTCAAATGAAAGCCATCTCATCCCTGGAATCCATCTGGTGATCCTGCTCTGAACTGCATCCAGTGCCTCCTCACTCTTCCTCAAGTAAGGAGACTAACACTGGAGGCAATACTCCAGGTATGGTCTCACCAAAGCCTTAAAAAATTGTAACAACACTACTTTTATATTCCAATCCTTTTGCAATAAATGCCAGGATTCCATTTGTCTTTCTTATTATACACTGCACCTGCATTCCCACTTTCAGTGAGTCATGTGCAAAGATGCTCAGATCCCTCTGCACCGATTCACTTTGAATCTGCTTCCCATTTAAACAATAATTTGTTGTTCTATTTTTCTCACCAAAAAGTATCATCCATGACCGTTGCTGTGTTGCACTCTGTCCCTGCTTACAAATTGTAAACAGTTGAGGCCCAAGAACTGAACCGTGTGGCACCCTACGAGTTACAGCTCACCATCCAGGGAAGGGCCCATTCATCCCGACCCTCTGCTTTCTGTCAGTCAGCCAATCCCCTATCGAAACCAATACTCTAACCTTAACACCCTGAGATCAAACCTTCTGGATCATTCTTGTACGTGCCACCTTGTCAAATGCCTTCTGTAAGTCGAGATATCCCACATCCACCAGATCCCCATTTCTGTTATGTACTTAAAGAATCTAGCAAGTTTATAAAGCATGGCATGAAACCATGCTGACAATGGTGAATTGAGCTTTGTTTTTCCAAGTGGAAGGGTGTAGAGGGATATGGGCCAACTGCTGGTAAATGGGAATAAAATAATTTAGGATATTTGGTCGACATGGACCTTGATTTAAACATTGCCTATTTTTGACCTGTAAATTCATTTTCTTTTCCTGATCTGGGATTTCAGTTGGAGATTGCAAAGGTTTTGTTGATTTTTGCTTCTGGTGGCCTTGACAACTGCTCATTGTTCCTGGCCACTTCCCAAGTGAGGATCTTGACTGACCGGGAGGGGAATTCGGCTGGATCCAGCCATTGTGTCTGTACAAGGAAGGCACGTAACTTTATGGTTTGCATCCACTTTGCAGCTGAAAAACAGACCACTTTGAACCTTTTGAACTCAAAAGACATAGGAGCAGAAGTAGGCCATTGAGGCAGATGCTGGAGATCAGAGTCAAAAGTATGTTGCTGGAAAAGCACAACAAGTCAGGCAGAATCCGAGGAGCAGGAGAATCGATGTTTCGGGCAAAAGCCCTTCATCAGTAATTATCTGTAGTCACCCCTGGTGGTCTAGCAGTCAGCATTCAGCCCACTGAGTCTGCTCTGCCATTTAAGGAGGTGGCTCAGTGGTCAGCACTGCTACCTCACAGTGTCAGGGCCCCAGGTTCGGTTCCACCTTCGGGTGACTGCCTGTGTGGAGTTTGCACATTCTCCCCGTGTTCATTTCTGGTTTCATTTGGCTTCCTCCAATAAGGTTAGGTGGATTAGCAATGGGAAATGCAGGATTATGGGGTGGGTCTGGATGGGATGTTCTTTTCAGGGTCAATGGACCAAGAGTCCTGCTTCCACACTGCAGGGATTCTATGAGATCGTGACTGATCTGATAATCCCCAACACCTTTTTCATGCACTTTCTCTTAACCCTTGATTCACTCACTGACTAAAACTCTACCTACATCAGCCTTGAATATGCTTAACACAGCATACCACAGATTCACTCCTCTCTGACAGAAAAGATTCCTCCTCATCTCTGTCTTAAATGTCTGATCCCTTTCTCTTGAGATTGTGCCCTCTGCTCCTGGACTCTCCCATTAGGAATGCCTTTGTTGTCCAGTGCAGGTTTATAGCTCCTTGAAAGTGGAGTCGCAGGTAGATAGGATAGTGAAGAAGGCGTTTGGTATGCTTTCCTTTATCGGTCAAAGTATTGAGTACAGGAGTTGGGAGGTCATGTTGCGGCTGTACAGGGCATTGGTTAGGCCACTGTTGGAATAGTGTGTGTAATTCTGGTCTCCTTCCTATCGGAAAGATGTTGTGAAACTTGAAAGGGTTCAGAAAAGATTTACAAGGATGTTGCCAGGATTGGAGGATTTGAGCTATAGGGAGAGGCTGAACAGGCTGGGGCTATTTTCCCTGGAGTGTCGGAGGCTGAGGGGTGACCTTACAGAGGTCTACAAAATTATGAGGGGCATGGATAGGGTAAATAAGCAAAGTCTTTTCCCTGGGGTCGGGGAGTCCAGAACTAGAGGGCATAGGTTTAGGATGAGAGGGGAAAGATATAAAAGAGACCTAAGGGCAACTTTTTCACGCAGAGGGTGGTACGTGTATGGAATGAGCTGCCAGAGGAAGTGGTGGAGGTTGGTACAATTGCAACATTTAAGAGGCATTTGGATGGGTATATGAATAGGAAGGGTTTGGAGGCCGGGTGCTGGCAGGTGGGACTAGATTGGGTTGGGATATCTGGTCGGCATGGACAGGTTGGACCAAAGGGTCTGTTTCCATGCTGTACATCTCTATACTCTATAACTTCGTGATTGAATTTGTCCTTTCTTTCAGGAAGTAGCCGATTTTAATTCGGTGTTTCATGGCGCAGTGGTCAATGTTGCTCTGAGGCAGAAGCACTGCGTTCCAGTCACACTCCAGGACGTGACGGTCAAAGTTCATAATGTAACCCGAACACATTGAGTAACAACCTACAAAACCTTCAACACACACTAATGACAGACAGTAAGAACAGGTGAGAATACCATGCAGTCCTATGATGGACAAATAATTGGAGTTTCTAACATTACTGTTCATATCCCCAGACTGCAATATACATGTGAAATGTGCCCTCGGCACAGTAACACAGATTACTTTGCTGGGGAGTGCAGGGTCATTACCTTGGTTATCTGGATTCATTTTCTTCATTCACAGGATAGGGGCATCTCTGGCTGGGCAGCATGTTGGCTCAGTGGTTAGCACTGCTGCCTTGCAGTGACAGGGGTCCAGGTTTCATTCCAGCCTCGGGTGAGTGTCTGTATGGAGTTTGCACATTCTCCCCCTATCTGCGTGGATATGCTCTAGTTTCCTCCCACAGTCCAAAGGTGTGCAGGTTAGGGTGAATAGGCCATGCTAAATTGTCCATAGTGTCCAGTGATGTGTAGGTTAGGTGGATTAGTTGGAAATGTAGAACAATAGGGTTGGGGAGTGGGTGCGGGTGGGTTACTGTTCAGACGGTCGGTGTGGATTTGTTGGGCCAAATGGCCTGTTTCCACACCAGGGATTCTATGAATTTGTTGCCTATCCCTAATTGCCCAGAGGACTATTGAGAGTCACAAGTAAGTAAGGTTAGCAGATATTCCTTCCCAAAAGGGGAACGGTGGACCAGATAAGTTTTTTTCCCAACCATCAACAATGGATTCATGATCATCATTAGATTCTTAATTCCAGATTTTTGATGGAGTTCAAATTCCACCATATGGCATGGGATTCAAACCCAGGTTCCCAGAGCAGTATCTGAGTCTCTGGATTAATCGTCTAGTGATAATACCACTCGGCCATCACCTCCCCTAGCAACTCATACGAATCAGATTTGTGTTTAACAGCGTGAGATTCATCTCTCCAATCCAACTGGGACAGATACCAGACTGAGCTCCTTGTCCTACTCGTGGTGGAGATCATGGCACCTGTGGGTCAGGCCTACCTTTGGGCAGAGAATTGGGAAAGACTACATTGCAGCCCAACCTCTGCTGGATATTTTAGGTTACAGACACCAGACCAGTCTCCTGGGAAATATAACTCTGAATTACTGCAGCTTCACAAGACATTTCTGTCAAGAAGTTCCAGGCAACTAAAAACAAAAGCAGAAGTTGCTGGAAAAGCTCAGCAGGTCTGGCAGCGTCTGTGACGACAAATCATAGTTAATGTTTCAGGTCTAGTGCCCCTTCCTCAGGACCAGGTATCCAAAAATGTTTTCTTTTTTGATTGCTGTTTGTTCATGAAAATACTGTGGAAGTTTGCTATTCTGATGAGACAGAGTAGCAGTTACCCAGGAGAATGACATTCAGTTCAAATGGAAGAAAATGTTTGGCTTATAATAGTTAATTACAAATTCATGAAGAAAGTCAAGCTGGAAGAAATGAAGTGATAAATACAGGAAGCTCTTCAATAACATCTTGCTGACAGCTGTTTGTTTACACATCAAACAGCTGTCATTTTAACAGTGAATTATCATCAAAGGGTGAGATGTCTGTTTTGTTTGTTACATTATAGACGTTATACATTTTTGAAGATTGTAGGAGAATGGTCACAAAACACCCAACTCCTTGGACACTGCTGCCAGTTGACTAGTTGTCTTTCGTAGACATAAAAATGTTGGGGTGCACCAATAGTAGACCTCCCTCCAACATGCTTTAAAGTTTACGCAAAAGTATGGGTGACTTGATCATTTGAAATCCAAGAGCTAACGTTTCAATGCTGCAGCAATCAGGTATTTCTGCGTGTCATAATACACCAGGCAAAACTAAAGATACATGCACTGAATTTGCAATCTTTCAGAGAAATCACAAAGGCCAGCAGATGTGGGCAAGCTGCAGTGGCTCAATATTTCAATCCATAACTCTTGACAAAATTGATAATGACATTGACACGATGTCGATTTTCATTCCTCATATAATTGGAAATGAAGGTCACAAATCCAGATTATGTCATCCGTGACAGAAAGTGCAAGTTCTTAGTGTTCAAAAAAAACAATTGAAATATAAAATTAAGAACTGTGGATGCTGAAGATCTGAAATAAGTAAAGGCAGATGTTTCTGTCTCCACCGATGCTGTCAGGTCTGCAGAGATTCTGCAGCAATTCTAGCCCCTGTGACTCAAGTGTCAGACAGACAGACAAATCCAGTTAAGGGATAAATAAAAGGCAATAATGGAACTGGCCTGATTATTTAACTGGTTTTCTTGCTACATTGTTCCATAAGCATAGACCATTGATTCTTGTTTGATTTTCTGATAATGGCCATCAGGGCCACCTTTTCAGCTCATGCACAGGGCATTGGTCATATTTGTAACTTAGTTTCTATTCTCGAAATTCCCATTAGCTGCTAACTGGAGGATAGGTAGGGAGTTTTCAAATACTCGTGCTACAGCATCAACAGCCAAGTTCCTTCTCACAGAAAATACAGTGCAAAAGGCAGTCTGGCATCTCCCCACTTGGTCCCAGTTACCATACACCATCTGCTTGAACATAACAGACTTGCTGGAACCAATTCCCCGGTATTGACCTCACCAATGGCTAAACATCTGCAATCTGGTTAAACGCACTACCCTCCCCCATTTTGAAGCATCTGTCGAACCTTTTAATCAAAAACTGACTTGCAATTAACTATCAACCAATTTGTTCTGTTGTTTAATTGTATACAACACAAGCTCACAATCCCAAGGTCATTGTTAGTTCGCAGTTCTCAGTTCACAGCTCCAAATCAAAATTGATAAAAGAAAATAAAAACAATCAACGAGGATACTAACACACAGGAGAAAAGATTGTCTTCTCTGATTTCTGACTGTGTATGTGTGTAATTATGCTTAACTAGTCGATGTAACTTCTGTACATTACTATCATTACTAACGAGGATTTGGTATAGCTACGGCCTAACGTCTATGTCCTTATACTCTTCATTCCTATATTCCTATACCCTTATTCCTATACATATACTTATGGGGATAAGGCAGGAACAGGATACTGATTGTGGATGATCAATTACTATCTGGTTAAGTCAAATGCTTCTTCCTGTTATGATGCTGTAATGATAGTAGATATGCCTTGAGATATCTCATAGAAAGGGTAAATAAAAATGTTAGCATTAATCCACCTCAACAAAAGCTATCAGTTATTGATAACACAACATCCAACAAGGGAAGCCTTTGTCTTCCTAATATTTAACTGAAGAAATTACTGCTCGTCCAAGACAACCCTCATAGTTGCAGTAGGGAGAAAATTTAATGTGAAATCAATTCTTCAAGGTGTTGAACAGGTATTATTATTGCAGTTCTGAAGCAGCTAAAGCATGACCTGATTCAACACTTGCCTTGTAAATAAATTCTCTTCCATCAGTTGCTGATACATGGGATCATAGGAATATAGGAACAGGAGAAGACCATTTAGTCCCCTGACCCTGTTCCACTATTCAATGAGATCATCAGGTGGCACGGTGGCTCAGTGGTTAGCACTGCCGCCTCACAGCACCAGGGTCCCAGGTTCAATTCTAGCCTCCTGTCTGTGTGGAGTTTGCATATTCTTCCCGTGTCAGCATGGGTTTCCTCCGGGTACTCCAGTTTCCTCCCACAGTCCAAAAACGTGCAGGTCAGGTGAATTGGCCATGTTAAATTGCCCATAGTGTTAGGTGCATAAGCAAGATGGGAATGGGTGGGTTACTCTTCAGAGGGTCAGTGTGGACTTGTTGGGCTGAAGGGCCTGTTTCCACACTGTAGGGAATCTAATCTAATCACTGATTTGTGCCCTAACTCCATATACCTGCCTTTGGACCATATCCTTTAATACCTTTGCTTAACAAAAATCATTTAGCTCAAAATTAACAAATGATCAAGCATCAGCTGCCGTTTGGGGGAGAGAATTCTACCACCATTTGTGTGTAGACATGCTCTATAACATCTCTCCCGAATGGCGCTAATTCTCAGACTATATCCCTCACTTCTAGAGTCTCCAATCAGTGTAAATTGTTTAATTTTATCTCCCTTGTCTTCTCCTGTTAATGTTTTGAAGACTTCGATCAGCTCACCCCTTAACCATCAAAATTGGAGGAAAAAACCGGCCTAATCTGTATAATCTCATCTCATCTCATAATTTAAACTTTGAAGTCCAGGTATTATTCTTGTAAACCTGTGTTGTATTCCATCCAAGGCCAGTATATCCTTCCTGAGGTATGGTGCCCAGACCCGCTCAGTGTAGTCCAAGTGGGGTCTAATGAGGATTTGGTATAGCTACGGCCTAACGTCTGTGTCCTTATACTCTTCATTCCTATATTCCTATACCCTTATTCCTATACATATACTTATGGGGATAAGGCCAGAACAGGGTACTGATTGTGGACGATCAATCATGATCATAATGAATGGTGGTGTCAGCTCGAAGGGCCGAATGGCCTACTCCTGCATCTAATGTCTATTATTGTCTGGTCCTCTGGATATAAAGGCTAATATTTCCATTAAGTACAGCATAATATATTCATCCCTCACCTTTTGTGCCACCTTTTTGCGAGTGTGAGAGCATGGATTTATTAGCTTTTGGAGCTGAAAAGATGTCCATGTTGCCATGGAGATTCATCTAATTCACCCAGGCTCATTCATACTTAAACTTTGCACCTGGAGTAGAGTACTGATACTTAGCAAATCCACTCTTGGCACTACGGTCTTGTTTACTGCAGCTGGCAGTCAATCTTGAACTGTTGCCAATGTTAAATCCATCTGCTGGTACCTCTGGCAGTAAAGGACCATTGTAAATGAAAATATGCTAATTATTTCCTGCCCAGGTGAGAAATGTGGCAGAAATCTCATCCCAGGGATTAAGTAGGGTTCGAATTGGGACTGAAATAAAGCACAAAATATAGAAAAATTACCTTTCTTTCCAAACGTTATACGAGTAGATTTACAAACGTAAATGCTGCTGGGTGAGGTGACAGAAGATGATTTGCTGTATTAACATGACACACTGCCAGGTCATTCTGTTCCCTTGTAAGGATATCTGTGTTACAAGATGGCTTTGTTGAAGTTCTTTCTGGGAAATAAAAACACTTTTATCTCAGAGATCCTGTAGACAAAGAACAGCAGGTGAACTCTCCCCAGTACCCTCAAGAGTATTTATCCCTCCATTGGCAGCACCAAGGCAGCCCATCTAGTTATTATTCTATTACTGTTTGTGGAATCCTGCTGTGCACAGATTGGCAGCTGCACTTCCGATATTAAAATGGTTCCCATCCAGCAAAAGGTACTTCATTAGCTGTAAGATGCATCAGGATGCCCTCAGGTTCTGGGAAAGATATTTGATAAAAGCAAGTCTTTACCCCTTTAGACTGAATTCCTTTCATAATAAATATGGGCCAAGTGCAGTCCTTTCCAGAGGCGTGCATTGATACTTAGACAGATTGACAGGTCATAGACAGCAGAATGGTTGGTATGTCATACTGCTCAGGGAATAGTTACTGCTTGCGGAGTAGATTAGTGAGAATTGGGTTAGTACCATGTGTGTGCATTGATGTAATTCCAGCACACCCGAAGTTGGCTGCATAAATGGGAATTTAGTGCTGCAGAAGAAGCTGTGCTGTATTCATCAGAACATCTGAAGTCCTCTCCAACTATAGTAGCTGGAACTCTCTCTCCATCCCATACCCAAAGCCCTCACTGTGTCGGGTGCTTGAAGCCCTCACCCTCAGCCTGTCTCATACTTGGAGCCCTCGCACTTTGACATACCCTCAGCCTCACCCTATCCAATTCCCCTCACCTTCTTCCATTTCCCCCATCACACCCTGTCCC
>NC_057718.1:96016844-96033757 GCF_004010195.1 Chiloscyllium plagiosum
CCTAGCCAGGTAATGAAACGTCTGGATATCAAACCTACAGCTCAGCGAGCAAACCTACACCCTAAACCTCAACCTGAGCTACAAACCTTCACAAACCTTGCGTAACAACAAGATGTAGTTTGTTGCATGAACACAATAGGTACAAGTTATAGAGGCTCGTGATTTAGAAACAAAATTTGGGATGTGGGTGTTGCTGGCTGGGCCCAGCATTTATTGCTTGTCCCTAGTTGTCCCTTGAGATGGTGAGGGTGAGCTGTCTTCTTGAACCGCTGCAGTCCACCTGCTGTGGGTTGACCCACAATGCCCTTAGGGAGGGAATTCCAGGATTTTATCCTAGTGACAGTGAAGAAATGGCAATATATTTCCAAATCAGGATGGTGAGTGCTTTGGAGGGGAATTTGAAGATGGTGTTGTTCCCATGTATTGGCTGCCCTTGTCCTTCTAGATGGAAGTGTTCGTGGGTTGGAAGGTGCTGTCTGAGAATCTTTGGTGAAGTTCTGAAGTGCATATTGTACATGGTACACACTGCTGCTACTGAGTGTCAATGGTGGAGGGAGTGGATCCTTGTGGATGTTGTGCCTATCAAGTGGCTGCTTTGTCCTGGATGGTGTTAAGCTTCTAGAGTGTTATTGGAGCTGCACCCATCAGGCAAGTGGGAAATATTCCATCATACTCCTGACTTCAGCCTTGTAGATGGTGGACAGGCTTTGGGGAGTCAGGAGGGGAGTTACTTGCCATAGTACTCTAGTTAGATATAATTACAAAGACTATCATGAGCTAGGGCTAACACATCTGTCTCTATTGGGACCTTGACTACTCTTTTCTCCACCCAAGACTGTATGACATAATTAGCTTAGAGTTAAATACAGTTTCCAAAATTAACACTGATAGAACCATTAATTCATATGACAGCTTTAACACCCTAAATATCCATCCAGTCAACAGGGTCGATACAGTGGATTTTCGATGGACCTTTCCTAGCTTGTATGGCACTGAAATATTTGGGTAACATTAGCTGGTTGAGGTATTGAAAGATGCTAGACATTACTTTTGAACAATTCTTTGTTTATTAATTCATGCGATGGGGGCCTCACTGGCTAGACCAACGTTTATTGCCCATCCCTAATTGCCCAGAGGTAAAAGTCAGTCACATTGCTGTGAGTCTGGAGTCATGTGTAGGCCAGACCATCTAAGGATGGCAGATTTCCTTTTCTAAAGGACATTAGCAAACCAGATGGGTCTTTCTGACAATGGCATCATTGGTGATCATTATACTCTTAATTCCAGATTTTTATTGACTTCAGATTCCAACATCTGCTGTGATGGGATTGGAACGCAAGTTTTGGAACATTACCTGGGCATCTGGATTATCAGTGCAGTGAGAATACCACCATGCTGTCACCTCCCTGATTGGCTTTGGATTAGACATTTTGATTGTCAATGGGGCAAAGAATATGAACCTGATTTTTTTTTCAATATACGATCCTTTATCCAAAATTCCGAAATCCAAAAAGCTCTGAAATCTGAAGTTCTTTTTGTGAAGCTTTTTTCAGTATAACAAGATTGGTTGGTGTGCAAACAGGTGACCCAACTCCATACCCACTCAACCGATACCACTCAGGTGTGACATGACAGCGTGGTCCAGCACTGGCAGGCACCAATTATGTCTCAGTGCTCATACTAGTCACATTTGGGTCTGCTGTTAGGTAAGTTTTTTTTATTTCACTGTGACAATGTCATTTACTCTGAAATCTGAAAAATTCTGAAATCTGAAAAACAACTGGCCCCCAAGGATTTTGGATAAAAGATTGAGCACCCGTACCTTTTCTTCCCCCCTGAAACACATGCCTCATGAAACTTGCTTTGCCTTTTGTGGAGTTTTGGATAACATTTTGCGTTGGGGTTGTCTCTGGAAGTAATCCATCTGAGCTCAAGTAGACACCAGCTGCTGTGCCGCTGTTGACTACCATATTCCCATGTACCAAGTGTCGGCATAGCTCAGTTGCTTGCCTCCAAATCAAGTGGTTGTGGGTTTAAGTTCATCTCAGAGACCTGAGTGCAAACATTTAACCATCAGTACCAAGTGCTGCACAATCAGAAGTGCTGCTGTTTGGGCAAGGCAATATCTGGATGTAAAAGATTACTACTTTGAAGAAGGCCACTATCATTGTCCCCAATATCTGTCCTTTTTAATTCACTCACAGGATCCCTAAAGGACATTCGGGAACCAGATGCACTTTTCCCAAAAATTGGCTATGGGTTTCATGGTCATCATTAAACTCCTAATTCCAAAGTTTTTTTAAAAATTCAATAACAGGATTCAAACCCCAAAGCATCAGTTGAGTTTCTCAATTAATAGTTTAGTGATAATACCACTACAGTAAAGCACTGGGAGAAAGTGAAGACGGCAGATTCTGGAGATCAAAATGGAAGAGTGTGGTGCTGGAAAAGCACAGCCAGTCAAGCAGCATCTGAGGAGCAGGTAATACAATAAAGCCTTATCTGGTTACCTGCTATTTATGAGAACTTGCTGTGTGCAAATGGCATTCCATACTATTGTTAAGATCTCTCAGCTGGTCTTCAATCACCCATGGATGTGAATTTCATCACCTGGACTTCATACTTGCATCATTTTCTCCAGAATATCCATTTGCCCCCCTTATCCTCTTTCTTTCAGCAATGCACCATTCAGAATATCTCTTTTGTTCTTTCTATTCACTTTGGGATGCAGATGTTGTTGCTGTGCTGTACTTAATGCCCTTGAGAAGGTGGTGGTAAGTTATCTTCCTGAACTGCTGCAGTCTATGTGTATTTCAGACCAAAGTCTATTTCTATCTGATCCTCCTTCTTCAAAGGACATTGGGAAATCTTTCTGCATTATTTGCATAATGTAAATGGAAATTCTTGCTGTTTCAGCCAAGAGCTCTTAGAGAGTAGTGTCAAACCAGTCTCAATCAAAAGATGCCTTCCAGGTAAGGTTGAATATTGAATGGGTTAACCCATTGCAAGCTGTAAATTATTTTAGTTACTCCCCTTTATTTTTCTGCACAGAATGTGTACGGGCTACAAAAAGGTTTGATACTACACTCATACTTTCATTGCCTAAAGTGTCAAGTTTCATGGTTTGGAAGAAAGTCATCTCATTCCATAAACATATGTGAGCCAAAAGTCCCCAGTGCCAATGCTCTCTGTGCCAACGCTGGATTTGCCCACCAGTACCCATCTGTCCTGGCTCTGCATTGACAGCACTATGGCTCAATCCTATACACCCAGCAGTCAGCTGGAGCTACAAAACAGGGCAATCCATCGCACAGGCAAAAATATGCTACAGTAAAGAACATTTAACTCTTCCAGAAAGGCGGCCAAGATAAGTCAAAATCTCTGCAAGTAATTTGGATTCTTCTCCATGAACCTGCACTGCCATTAGTTACATTTCCTTGACAAAACAGACCTTTTCAAGATTATTGTGGTACATTTAATCTCATGAAGTTTTGCACCATGCATAACGTTAAAATGGTCGAGATGGAGAATACAAGAACATAAGAAATAGGAGCAGGAGTAGGCCATCTGGCCCCTCGAGCCTGCTCCGCCATTTAATAAGATCATGGCTGATCTTTTCATGGACTCAGCTCTACTTACCCGCCCGCTCACCATAACCCTTCATTCCTTTACTGTTAACAAATATATCTTTGCCTTAAAAGCATTCAATGAGGACGCCTCAACTGCTTCCCTGGGCAGGGAATTCCACAGATTCACAACCCTCTGGGTGAAGAAATTCCTCCTCAGCTCAGTCCTAAATCTGCTCCCCCTTATTTTAAGGCTATGCCCACGAATTCTAATTTCACCCTGCATTGCTTCTACCTTATCTATTCCCTTCATAATGTTCCCTTCATAATCTTCTAAATTCCAACGAGTATAATCCCAGTCTACTCAGTCTCTCCTTATAACTCCTTATAACTCAACTCCAGAATCAACCTGGTGAACCTCCTCCGTACCCCCTCCAGTGCCAGTACATCCTTTCTCAGGTAAGGAAACCAAAGCTGTACACAGTATTCCAGGTGTGGCCTCACCAGCATCCTATACAGCTACAGCATAACCTCCCTGTTTTTAAACTCCATCCCACTAACAAAGACATCATCCAATGGGAAGTTGTGAATAGAATACCAACATTAAAGCTCCCACCAGTGCAGTCCTGTTTTTGCCTATACTAATGATGTTAAATGCCACATGATGAACAACTCTTCCAATTCCACACACTCTCTGGGCTAACTATGGTGTGTATCCATTAGATGTAGATCTTCAAAGCAAGCATAGTATTGAATCCTATCAGATTGCTATTGAGTTACTCACTCTCCAGATCATGCCTGTGAGAATTGACAGTGAACCTCTCAGACACTGTTAGGCATTGTTACAATCCTAGTTGCTGGAATTCTGAACAAGTTGAGTCTTTACCTGTGTTGATAGCTCATAAACTTTTCAAGAACAAAAATAAGAAAATAAACAACATGATTCCAGAGTTGAATTGAAATGCCAAAAAAACCTTCATTACACAAACTTGAGCAAAAGAATCATAAGCAATACTGACCAAATATGCAGACCGAGCAGGTCAGAACATGATTCTTAAGCCATGAACTCTATGCGGACAACTTACACACTAACATTCAGGATTAACATGAGGTTAATATGGGTTAGCAGACTAACTGCTGTCAAACACCCCACAAATTGCACTTTAAACAGCTGATGCGGTCAAGATAGATCCCACCCGTACACTAGTGACACCATGGCTTACCAAAAACAGTCTCCTTTGCAAGAGATTTCAGCTCTTCACTTTTGAAGATCTCATCTTGGAATATCCTCAAAGCCTCTCAAACTTCAACTGTTTCAATTACTCGGAAGTTCAATTTCTTATCCTGAGTTCAACGTTCCAAGACTGCTGCCAAGCATCTAACTACGAACACTTTTATCAAACTTCACTGAGTTTCACCGTTGGTGAATTTCTCTAAACTCCAGCCTTTCTCATCTGCATTGAGCAAGTATGGCTTGTGGGGTTTTCACACGAGTCTCAGCTCAGTTCACCCATCAACGGTTCACAGGATTTGTTTTTTGCTCTAACCCTTTTTCATCACCCTCTGGGCCTTTTCCTTATGCCTAACTACCGATTAATAACAGCGCCTGTGTGGCATGGAGTTAATTCAGCGTTTTCCTAGTTGCAAGTAACTTCTCCCACTCAGATAAATTGAAACCAGAGAACCTTAAGCTCCACTCACCTCACGGCAATGTAGCCCGGTTTTGGCTGCCTTTAATCAGACCTTCAGGGTCTTCTGAATGCCTTTAAGCGTATATAGTTCTAAGTCCCTCTTGTTCTGTCAGTACTGCAACCTTTGCAGACACAGTGCCTCCAGTTAATAAGCCCGCCTGCTAGTTCCATCTCTTTTATGATTAGATTAGATTTCCTACAGTGTGGAAACAGGCCCTTCAGCCCAACACATCCACACCGACCCTCTGAAGAATAACCGGCCCGGACCCATTTCCCTCTGACTAATGCACCTAACACTATGGGCAATTTAGCATGGCCAATTCACCTGACCTGCACACCTTTGGACTGTGGGAGGAAACCAAAGCACCCAGAGGAAACCCACGCAGACACAGGGAGAATGTGCAAACTCCACACAGACAGTCGCCCGAGGCTGGAATCAAACCTGGGACCCTGGTGCTGTGAGGCAGCAGTGCTAACCACTGAACCACCATACCGCCCTATTCTGATTTGAATAAACAAACATGGGCAGTTTTCTGAACTGCCATTGTTTTAGCTGTTCTGGTAATCATTAAAGCCCACCATTTCTGGTTCCCTCCCTTTCTAGTAGTTAACCTCTAAAATTGACATCAGCCCCCAACCTATTAAGTACACCAGACTTTAATTGCGTTTGCAGTTGGTTCCGCTATAACGCGCATTCCTTAAATGCAAATTGGCTATTACGCGATTGAAGAATTTATACCATTGGTTGTAGAACACAAACTTTCCTTTGGAGAAAGTGAGGACTGCAGATGTTGGAGATCAGAGTCGAGAGAGTTTAGTGCTGGAAAAGCACAGCAGGTCAGGCAGCATCCGAGGAGTAGGAGAGTCAATGTTTCGGGCAGGAGCCCTTCAACAGGAATGTGTGCCCATATCTGAACCTTCCTTACTTGAATTGGCTAGAACTTGATTCCAGTCCCATTGGTTTCAATGGGGCTGCTCTTTCAAGATTTTCTTATAATGCGAGATCGCATGGAAACGGAATTATCAGGTTATATCAGAACAGACTCCATTCCATTTTCTCTTTTAAACTGTAAATCCTAATACTGAAAAGTACATGCTGAAACTCATTAACAATCCACTCGATATGTGTTATGGTATGTTCCAAGGAGAAAAAGAGAGGACATAAAATACATTGTGCTTGCTGAGGACATTGGGAAGAAGGGTCACTCAATCCAAAAGGTTAACTCTAATTTCTCTCCGCAGATGCTGCCAGAGCTGCTGAGCTTTTCCCGCAATTTCTGTTTTTGTCTCTGTTTCACAGCATCCGCTACTCTTTTGATTTTTATTTTGTTCCAAATCTTTCCTTTCTTTGCCTATTTTTATTTGTCGACTGCAAAATAATATTGTTGCTAGGTCATTTAATTGACCGGGAATTTGGAAACAGTGGCTATACCGTGAAATTTTCGGTTTATATCTGACTGGAATTGGCAGCCTTACAATGCTTGCATAAATTAGGCTTTTTATTCTTTCGAGAAAAGCAAATTGCAAGATAATCTGAATTAAAATGATAAGAGAATGTAAATAGTAAGCAGGAGACAACAGCTTTGCTTCACTTGGAGGTCGCCACTGATGATGTTACCTAGCCAGGTAATGAAACATCTGGATATCAAAACTATAGCTCAGTGAGCAAACCTACACCCTAAACCTCAACCTGAACTACAAACCTTCACAAACCTTGAGGTAAGAGAATGTGATAAGGCAGAGACTGAGACATCTCGCCTGGTTGAACAATCAAAAACAACGTGACACAATAAGTGCCAGGCAATGGGTGAGTGATATCTGGGAGCACATTTTAATACAAAGGTAGGAGTAATTTGGTACTCTCTCACACCTCTCAAAAGGCTAATTATACTTGAGCAACTGAAGCTTTTAAAAAAACTGAGATTGGTTGATTTTTTGGATATGGATTTAGTTTGGAGGATGGCATTGATTGGCAGATCAGTCATGATCTAACTGCTTGAGCTGCTGATTGGCCTACTCCTGTTTCTAATGTTCCTGGAAGGAAAACTAGGACTGAGGCCATGGGGCTCAGACATAAGACGACATAATTTTCCTCTTTATTGTGCCAAGCAACTGCTGCCTGAAATAGGTCAAATATGAGCTCTCCTTTCATCTTTGGTAGCATCACTCTTAAAAGCTCAAAAAACGCTCAACTCGACAAATGGAAACTAATTCAACGAGACTGAGAAAAGAGAATGTTCCATCACAAACAATAACATTTTAGTAGCTTGGGCCGGAGTTTACATCGACTTCTGGAAACAAGTATATAACGGCAAATAAATATCACTTGATGGTGAAACACTGCCTCATATGAAGGAATGGAAAATATTAAATTTGTTTGGGCTAGATTTTGATTTCTTTCAAAAGGGCTGGTTAGTGGGCCTTTTTATGGATGTTTACTAATCTTGTACACAACGGTAGGTAATGTTTCTCCAGACGGTTTTCAGAAATAGAATTTCAAGAACAGGCAACCAAAAATCAAGCAAATATGATGTACCGGACAGACTATTGTCCCCTCTTATTTCCTTTCACTGCATGCAGCCTATTCGTGTGTAATGCCTTTATGTTTTCCTATGGCCATGCATGCATGGTACTTTGAAGGAGATGCGAGTAGAGCTGCATTGTATCCCCCAAGTTGCTACGCACATCTGGCTTACAGGGAATATTGGTCACAGCATTCCTTACCACATCTCAAGTAGGAGCAGGGAGAAAAATATTATGGTTGCTGGAAATGTGAAAGAACAACAGAACATACTGTGAATACTCAGCAGGTCAACTAATATATGTGGAGAGAACATTTATCCAGATGTTACCATTCTACCAGATGTTGCCCAACCTCCTGTTTTCAGCACAAGTGAGGAGAAAACGTTTTAGGTACAATTTAGGAAACATTCGATGAGAGAATATGCAGATACTTTGTGCATAATGGCTCCATAAAAAGTCACTCAGAAATTCCTGGATGGACAATGGGCTCCTGGAAAAACAATAGAGATGAATACGAGTTGTGACGGATGGTAAATGAAATCGATCAAAGTAAGCCCTTGAAGCGATAATGCGATTAGATTAGATTCCTTACAGTGTGGAAACAGGCCCTTCAGCCCAACAAGTCCACACCGACACTCCGAAGATTAACCCACCCCCCTCTGACTAATGCGCCTAGCACTATGGGCAATTTAGCATGGCCAATTCACCTGACCTGCACATCTTTGGACTGTGGGAGGAAACCGGAGCAAATCCACACAGACACGGGGAGAATGTGCAAACTCCACACAGACAGTCGCCCGAGGCGGGAATTGAACCTGGGACCCTAGTGCTGTGAAACAGCAGTGCTCACCACTGAGCCACTGTGCCGCCCCCCCCAATTGAAATGTAGCATTTGAAAATCTGAATATACATGTGTCAACTGGAATTTAATAGCTCTTTTTCAAGACAATTTGTAATGAATAGTAACATCTGCACTGCGTTTGTGTACGTGTATTCTGTTCAGGTTAAACACATAGATGTTCTCAAATCAGTGACACATCCACCACTAGAACTGTGGCAAAAATGCACTTGGGGTTTTGTTAGCTATTGATGAGCAAGCATTCAGAAGACTGCAAGCTGTCAGGTTAAGTAATACTTATCAGTGTTTTGTGATTTGTTAGACGGCTATATAATCTGCCTTCACTGATCAGGTTGGCCCATCAGAGGCAATGTTATCACTGTGTTAGTGGATTGTGGATTCGAAGCACAGCGATCGACCCCGAACACAATGATATCAGTTGACAGTGAGTTCAAATCCCACCTGGGGAAGTCTCAACTCAATAAATTAGTACATTTGGAATAAAATGCCAATCACGTTAATAATGATCATGGAATGGCATTGCAGAAAAAAACTTGTTCACTACATCCTTCAGGGAAGGAAATCTGCCATCACATCTCGTCTGATCTACGTGTGACTCCCGACCCACAGTTGGGTCTGAAATAACCTAGCAAATCATTCAGTCCTTCCAAACCACCCAGAAAAATTAAACACTGCATACTGACTTGGGCTTTACAAGTTCATTAATTCAAGGGTAATTAGGGAGGGACAATAATTGTTAACAACATTTGGAAAATAAAGAAAATCCTGAAGGAATGCTACCCAAAAAACGTTGGGTAGTAACTAGTCTTTTTTATTGCTCTCTGTACAACCTTGTTATGTGCAAATATTTGACCTATTTAGTTGCAAATTTAAAAATAATTCATTGGTTGGAAGGTATTTTGCAACATCCCAAGGCATGATAAGGGAAGTATTTAACCGCAAGTTCTTTCTCCATGTCCGTCAGTGTCTTCCTATAAGAAATACAAGACACCAGACTGGGGAGCAGGTGGGTCCAGGGGAGAGATGGAGCTGTTGGGTACTGGGGTGGAGAGCAAGAGGTGTGTCAGAACCTGTGGTGCAGAGGGTGGTGGGGGTGGGGTTCTGGGGTGTGTTGGGTGTTGTGTTCCAGAGTAGAGGGGAGTTCTGGGTCCTGGGAGAGGGCATTGTTTGGTCCGATCTGGAGAGGAGGGATGGTGGATCCGATGCAGGCAGTGAGGTGTTGGTTTTTTAGATTAGATTACTTTTTTTAGATTAGATTATTTACAGTGTGGAAACAAGCCCTTCGGCCCAACAAGTCCACACCGACCCACCGAAGCGCAACCCACCCAGATCCATTCCCCTACATTTACCCCTTCACCTAACACTATGGGCAATTTAGCATGGCCAATTCACCTGACCTGCACATTTTTGGACTGTGGGAGGAAACCGGACCACCCGGAGGAAACCCACGCAGACATGGGGAGAATGTGCAAACTCCACACAGCCAGTTGCCTGAGGCGGGAATTGAACCCGGGTCTCTGGCGCTGTGAGACAGCAGTGCTAACCACTGTGCCACCTGCCACCCAGGTTTGTTCCTGGGTGGATGACAAGGGGAGTGGAGCTAGGTTGTGTCTGGGGGGCCTGACGTGTCCTTGGGAAGGTGTTAATTGGGGATGTATGGGGTAAATTGGGCTAGTCGGTTTGATCATTACTCAAGAGTTAAACTGGATATTTTACAGTCTAACGTTTTCTGTGTAATTACTTACTGCAATGGAACACTCCAAGTTCTATGATTTCAATAGATGTAGGGAAATTTCCAATCAGAACCTTCATTTTCCAGGGAATTCCCTCTGTGCTGGAAGCTCTGCAAGGTGCCCGTACGCGATTCCCAACTACACTACATAAACAAAAACAGAAATTGCTGAAGAAACTCAGCAAGTCTGACAGCATCTGTGGGAAGAAAGTAGAATTAACATCTCGAGTCTGGCAACTCTTCATTCTGAGTCACTGGACTCGAGATGTTAACTCTACTGTCTTACCCCAGTGCTGCCAGATGTGTTGAGTTTCTCCAGCAATTGCTGATTTTTGTTTCAGATCTCTAGCGAGATTTGGAAAGATTTGTAGCTCAGGTTGAGGTTCCGGATATAGGTTTGCTTGCTAAGTGGACACTACATTGGACAGACAGGCAGGAATCTAGCCACCAGAATATATGAACATCAACTAGCCTCAAAATGACATGACCCACTGCCAATAGTATCCTTACATATGGATGAGGAAGGACACCGCTTGAACTGGGACAACACATCTATCCGAGGACAAGCCAAACAGAGACATGCACGAGAATTCCTAAAAGCATGGCATTCCAACCAGAACTCATTCAATAAACACATTGATTTGGATTCCATTTACAAACCCTGAGAAAAAGAACAAGGAAATGACATCATCAAAGGAAATGATGTCACCACAAGAAAAAACGTCACCATCCCAAGGAAACCCAAGCAATTAATAGAAAGCAGGCTACACCACTAGTGCTTCATTCGGAGGCTCACTGAAGATGCTACCTAGAATGGTGACAAAACGTCTGAAAACCAAACTTCCAGCTCAGTGAGCAAACCTACATTCAGATCGCTAGCATCTACAGTTCTTTGTTTTATTACGCTGCAGAAGTGATCGGGACTTTTGTTTTATAATGATAACAATGTGATACTGGCTCAGGTGTTGTGAAGAAAAGTAATGTTTGGACTGTTAGTGCTCCCTGTTATTGAAGAGCAAACTGGATAACAACATTCAGCAACATGACATGCGCAGTTAAAGGTGGCAATTCGGGTGTTACTGCCTTCAGTTGTCACTTCCTTCCAAAAGCAGTGCTACAGCAGTTTCTCACCCAGAGACTTGACATGTATCACTTGGAATGGTATAAGGTTGGGCAGCTTGCACAATGGATACAAATTAAATTTACTAAGAAAAATTTCAAGTTCCAAAGGCAAGTCATACTGGTCTTGAAACATAAACTCTGTTCCCTCTACCCACAGATGCAGTCAGACCTGGTGAATTTCTCCAGTACTTTCTGTTCTTATTTGGGAAAAGTTAGGGGTTTTCTATTTCCATTGAAGTCAATCTTTTTATATTTAAGTTTTAATTACTGACAAACAGCTGAGGTACTGAAAATTGTCATTTACAATTGTGGAATATCATTCTTTAAGATTTTAATTATTATTATTTTTTTAAAACATGTATTGTTTAAACTCTTTCTGTCTCTTTTAACTGCATCTCTCTTAATCATGTCTTTCTCTTTAATACAATTTCCGTACATGATCTAACATTGATTTTGTTGTTCTAGCTCACACTTCCTGGTTTAGATTCTCTGCTGCTCTTTAACAGTACATCGATCATCCAAAGATGTGCAGGTTAGGTGGATTGGCCATGTTAAATTGCCCATAGTGTCCAGAGTTGTGCAGGCTAGGTGGATTGGCCATTGGAAATTTGGGGTTACGGGAATATGGGGTTACAGGGGTGGGTCTGGGTGAATTGCTCTTCAGGGGGTCGGTGTGGATTTGAAGGGCCAAATGGCCTGCTTCCATACTGTAGGGATTATATGATTCCATGAATCCAATGGATTAACATGGATCATGGATCTCCTGTAGAAAGCTGAAATAGATCTCAGTAAGTTCTAGAGCAAAGGTCAGTAGAAAGTATGCAAGAATGTGTAAATATAATGACAAGAAACATGCTAAGCACAAAATCCAGACCATTATACTGAACTGCTATAGATGGTGCACTTCTATTTAACCTAGTTTCTCCCATTAGGCAGGAAGAACCAGGCAGAAGTGTCTTTCAGACAAAGTCTTTAATGTTGAATCAGAGCAAAATTGAAATAAATACATAGAAAGGAGGATGTGAATAAGAGAGAGGAGGTGAAAAAGGACTGAAAGAATACATTTGAAATAAAAATCTCCAACAATAATTAAAATCTTAAAGAATGACATTTAAGACCAATGATTTGATTGTCTTTTTCACAGAACACTTTGAAGCCAATTGACAGCAATTTCAAATGAGAAAATTTACAGAGAGCAGGTATGTACCTATTTTCAACCATGGATTGGACAAAATGGGCAAATTCATTCAGTTTTCATTCTTCGGAATACAGTTTTTTGAAGTGTCATCTTCTGCTTCAACTCTCTGTCCAAAGGCCTTTCCCAAAGGCCCAAATATTCAGTTTTGTTGAATCAAGGGGAAATACCACGGTTCCTTCCTGAGGTAAGTAGAATAAGTTTTACCTCAAACGGAAGGATGACTGAATTCCATCCTTCTTGTTGTTCACCTCATCCACATCTAGACAACGCAGTTGGTGGCTCCCATCTGAAATGTCATGGATTCTAATTTATTTCTACATGGGAGTTTCTACATTTTTTAAAGCATGACATGAGTTACTCTTTGACTTGTGAATTTCTCAACAATGGGTAGAAATATAATTCTTAGAACCATATCAGGTGATGACTATGAGTTCAAGGCTAAAGGGGTGACTCAGATTATATTGGGCTTTGTTTTGAAACAATCAGAAAAGACAGCAGGTTCATAGCTCCTTGAAAGTGGAGTCACAGGTAGATAAGATAGTGAAGAAGGCATTTGGTATGCTTTCCTTTACTGGTCAGAGTATTGAGTACAGGAGTTGGGAGGTCATATTGCGGCTGTACAGGGCATTGGTTAGGCCACTGTTGGAATATTGTGTTCAATTCTGGTCTCCTTCCTATCAGAAAGGTGTTGTGAAACTTGAAAAGGTTCAGAAAAAATTTACAAAGATGTTATGTTTGGAGCATTTGAGCTATTGGGAGAGGTTGAATAAGATAGGGCTGTTTCCCTGGAATTGGATGCTGAGGGGTGACCTTACAAAATCATGAGGGGCATGGATAGGATAAATAGACAAAGTCTTCTCCCTGTGGTGGGGAGTCCAGAACTAGAGGGCATAGGTTTAGGGTGAGAGGGGAAAGATATAAAAGGCACGTAAGGTGCCTCTTTATGATCCTTTTGCAAGGGTTGGTGGAAGTTGCCAAAGTGCTTGGAGTATCGAAATTGTTTCAGAGAAGGAGTCCCCTCTGAGGAGGGTTTTACCAAGGGGTATGTCTGTAATGTGTGGTGACATATTACTTGAAGTGCTTTGGGTCTGGCAGGTTGTTCTCTTGTAGGGTTTACATTACCGTATAGATATCATGTGTTCGCTGACATCCATTGAATTTCATGTAAATGAGTCAGAATAAACTAACAGCCTCTTGCGACAAATCAAAGGGCTGAGGTTCTGATGATGCTACACAATTTTCTTTCCTGTCCACTTTTTTCATTCCAATTGCATATTCAAAAGAAATTTACTGACAATTGTTATATTTTTTGAAGCATGTGTGTTTTTGTCTGGAATTACATCGAGCCAGAGCCACAGATTGGAAGTTTTTTAGCCCAATGGATTATGTTGGTGTTACATCTCCTCCACAGTTCATCCAATATTATCTGCACACTCTTCTATTTCTTCCTCTTGCTTGTCTGATCCAACTTTCCCTTGAATGCATATTGTGATATTGCCTTAACCAGCTCAGGTTTTGCAGTCTCCCCACTGACTGGGTAACAAAGTTTATCCTCAATTTTTTATTCACGACTTATTGCGTTACCTTTAAGACTAAATTTGTCCTTCACCTTAATTTTTGAAGGATTGAAATGTACGTACGCAAACAAGGAATATTGATTTATCAATTGGCCAAGTAAACAAGGCATGTGGATTAATCCCATGATGGGCATGATGCTGCCATCCACCAAAGTCAGGAAGACCATCCAGGGGAGAAGGGGCTGTTCAGGTCAGAAAGAAAGAGTTGGGGGAGGAGAGAGGTGCACTCCATTTTGAGGTTCAGACAATGCAGAGGATGGTGCGTGTATAGAACAAGCTGCCAGAGGATGTGGTGGAGGCTGGTACAATAACAGCATTAAAAGGCATCTGGATGGAATAGGAAGCATTTAGAGGGATATGGGCCAATTGCTGGGAAATGGGACGAAGTCAGATTGGGATGCCTGGTCAGCATGGATGACTTGGACCAAAGGGTCTGTTTCCACACTGTATGACTCTGTGACTCGACAAGTCAATAAAGGGCATCAGCAGCAGGGCTGTGCTGTGGAGGAGGGGGAATGCCCTCAACAGGGCACCTACAGCTTTGGCCAAATAGGCGAAGAGTTTGGCTGAAGCACTGACTCCTCTCGCCCCAGGATACCAAGCGACCAGTCTAGTCTCCGACCCCCGAGCGAGTCCATAGGCTGACAAAAAAAAAGGTCCTGACTCTTGATTGGACATTAATGTCACATTTGTTGGCTCCCCCATCATTGAGGTGGGAGTCATTCAACTGCCAATTATACCTCTGAGAAAATGGCGAGGGCATGGATGGCAATGAGAAACCAACACACCAGCAGTGGGCACAAATTTGTAGACCTGCTTGCATCATTCATTCTTGCCCACCTCCTGGGGGGTGGGGGGAGCAAAACCCACACCTAAGCCTCACTGATCTCTTCAGAAATGCTGAACTCAACAAAATTTTCCATTTCTGGTGGGTTTTCTTTCTTTCCTCTGTTTCAGTGATGCTATGAAACACAGCTCTCATGAAACATTGTATGAACCATATGTAGGACCATGACTGGCATTTCTTATAAAACGTTTTAAAAAGCAGCAAAAATGACATTAGAGCAAACATGGGTTTCAGAATTAAGCACTGTGTTATCACTTGATAAGGCATTTGTAAAAGACTGAATATACAAATTAGAGTCATAGAGATGTACAGCATGGAAACAGACCCTTCTGTGCTGACCAGATATCCTAAATTAATCAAGTCCCATTCACCAGCACTTGGCCCCATATCCCTTTATATTCATATATCAATCCAGATGCCCCTAAAATGTTGTAATCATACCAGCGAAAACATTTCAAAGGTATAATGGAAATTAAGATTGGACCGGTCAACAATAATAAATTGTCAATGTTAATTAAATATTTATTAATGTTAGTAATTAATACATAATTAACTTATCAATATTTAAACATTTCAGGGCTATACAAACAACAGAGCCTACAGTGTACACCTTAATTCTTCCTGAATAAACACGCCACATTTTCCATTAATTGAATTTGTCTGATTTCATTGCTTAATATGTACTGCTGTTAATGTTTGTTGGGTTTGACTTGTTTACACTGGCAACATCTAATTTATACACAAGAGCATAGGAACTAGGAACAGAAGCAGGCCATTCAACCCATCAAACCTGCTTCTGATATTCAGTAAGATCCAATGTAATCTTGAGTCTAATTTCCTGCCTGTACCATCTAGTCCTACACTGCCTCACTTGGCTTTTATTCAGTATGCATTCAATGCCCAAGCCCCCACTGGCTCCATGGAAGATAATTATAATGACATTCGTCCTCTGAGGGAAGACATTTCCTTTCATCTGCGACTCAGGATAGCCCAATAGCTTAGTAGTTAGCACTACTGCCTCCCAGGGACCTGGGATTGGTTCCACCCTTGGGCTACTGTCTCTGTGGAGTTTGCATCTTCTCACCATGTCCTCATGGGTTTCCTTTGAATGCTCCAGTTTCTTCCTGCAGTCCAAAGATGTGCACCTCAGGTGGATTGGCCATGGGAAATTGCCCTGAACTGTCCAGGGATGTGCAGGCTAGGTGAATAGCCAGGGGGAATGCAGGCTTAGGTCCTGGGGCCTCGGAGCGATGCATTTCGGAAGGTCAGTGTGCTTTGATGGGCCAAACTGCCTGCTTTCAAACTGGAGGGATTCTATGTCTGTTAAAGGCGAGACCCCTTACTTTGAAACTGTGTCCCTCCCTCCCTTTCCTCTCTGAAGAGAAGCACCCTCTCAACATGGGTTCAGAAAAGAGATACAAGGATGTTGCCAGGGTTGGAGGATCTGAGCTACAGGGAAAGGCTGAACAGGCTGGGGCTGTTTTCTCTGGAGCGTCGGAGGCTGAGGGGTGACCTTATAGAGGTCTACAAAATTATGAGGGGCATGGATGGGATAAATAGGCAAAGTCTTTTCCCAAGGGTCGGGGAGTCCAGAACTAGAGGGCATAGGTTTAGGGTGAGAGGGGAAAGATATAAAAGAGGTCGAAGGGGCAACTTTTTCACGCAGAGGGTGGTACGTGTATGGAATGAGCTGTCAGAGGAAGTGGTGGAGGCTGGTACAATTGCAACATTTAAGAGGCGTTTGGATGGGTATATGAATAGGAAGGGTTGGAGGGATATGGGCCGGGTGCTGGCAGGT
>NC_057718.1:96035344-96051351 GCF_004010195.1 Chiloscyllium plagiosum
GGCCCCCCAAGCCTGAGCCGATCCAAATGTACTGTCTAAACCTGTCGGTCAATTCCTAAGCATCTGTATCCCTCTGCTCCCCACCTACTCATGCATCTGTCCAGACGCATCTTAAATGAATCTACTGTGCCTGCCTCTACCACGTCGGCTGGTAACGCATTCCAAACGCCCACCACCCTCTGTGTGAAGTACTTGCCGCGTGTATCCCTCTTAAACTTTCCACCTCTCACCTTGAAAGCGTGACCTCTCGTTATTGAATCCTTCACCCTGGGAGAAAGCTTGTCTCTATTCACCCTGTCTATACCCTTCATGATTTTGTAACCTCCTTTGAACTCCTTTGAACTTTCCTCCCTCACCTTAAATGCATGTCTCCCAGTATTAGACATTTCAACTCTGGGATAAAGATTCTGATCACCAACCCCACAACTCAAGTATCTACTTCTGATTTGGGAGCAAGACGTTTATTACAATCCCAGCTTTTGGTCATACTGAACAAGTCAGAGCCCCAGAGTGAAACATGGCAGGACAGAGCAGAAGATTTATTGCAGCAATTAGGTTACCATGGTGTCAGTCACTGAATATATTCACAATGAACTTTTAACAAAAGATCAATTTATGGCAGTTTGTGGTGTAGTAGGTAAGGGTAAAGTGGCAATAAGGCAGCTCTCTAAGTAGAGAGAGACAACTGGGGGAGGTTTAAATTGAGGTCACCGTGCCTCAGGTGAGAGGAAAGTTTCAAAAGGAGAGTCCTTCATGGTATCTGAGCCAGTGCAAGAATTAAGCTCATTGTGTCATCCCAAACCAGCGTCCAGCCATCTCAGCTTGATGCAGAGTGAGACTAATAGCATGGCTTCATAACAGGCACATAATACAAGGGATAACAAGACCTTTTGGAAGATGAAGCAGAAAAATGAAATGTCAATCCCATTTGAAGAGGTCACCTGAAACATTAAGGCTTATGAGAATATTGGGGGGTAAAACCAATGGACTTTCCCTAAGCTTAGGGAATAGGAACAAGGCAATATAAGAACTAAAGGAGACAATTTTGCTTCTTGAGGTTGTTCTGCCATTCAATGAGACCAAAGCTTAACTACATCCACCTACCTTCAAAATGGTATCATCTTGTCTATTCATCCAGACTAAAAGTAACCTCACAAAACTCACACATAGTACCTTAAAAAGTGAACTTTATTTGATATATCACAGAGCCAGCATTATGCCTTGCTTCCTTTCCTGTCATAGATCTGGAGAACAGTAAGCCGGTTCCACTAACAAAAGGGTTTCTGCCCAAAGTGTACATTGGGTGCACGTGTGAGGAGCACCGTGCCACCATGACTGAGGAGCAATGCCAATCTGCTGCCCAGTTTATCCCGGCAGTTGTTACCGACCCACTAGGGAATGAATCACAATGGTCTGGTGGAACGGGCTACTGTGACTATTCACTGGGGAAAGAGGTGTCCACGCCGCCAGAACATTCAAGGCTATGGGCTGAGTGCAGGAAAATGAAACGTGTGGGATAGTACAGACTTGATGGGCCAAAAGGTCATTTCTTCACTATACAATTCCATGATCAACCATCCATTTCTTGTGTGTGTGGGCTGAAAATTGGCTGATTCTGGATGTGGTACCTATGCCAACCAGTGTGAAAATGATTGACGATATTTGCAACCACTGGCTGTGCCAAATCGATGTGATAGATTTGGTGCAGGACTGGCTCAGCTCCAAATGTGTTTTCAAAAAAACTCCATTTCCCCTTGGTCATTTTCTGGGTAGGGCTCCTGGATTCGTGTGATGGCTGCCAGAAGCCATCGAACATGGGTAACAACCCTTGGACATCTTTCATCATGTGCTATATCAACCCTGAAATATTCCATTTCTCTGATCATTAATCTTAACAAGTCTTGCCAACTGGCATGGGAATCTCTACCTTGCAGTGACATGCCTTGGCACTCCCCGAGCCATAATAAACATTCGGATTGTAAAAGGCCATTTTCATAACCCTTCATCCTTGATACTTTTCCTGTTTGATTAAATACTTGTAAATCTTCAATTGTCGTTTGCTTTGTGGCATCTTGGAAGACAACTTATTATTACTTTCACTTCTACATGAATATTTCTTACTCGATCTGGTGCTGACAAATCAAAGCAGCACTGAAACACTGTTTAATACAAAGGAATCGACTCATTGAGGTTGTACAGGACATTGGTGAGGCCTCTTCTGGAATACTGTGTCCAGTTATAGAAAGGATATCATCAAGCTGGAAAGGTTCCAAAAAGATTGACCAGGATGTTGCTGGGAATGGAAGGTTTGAGTTATAAACACAGGTTGGATAGACTGGGATTTTTTTTACTGGAGTGTAGGAGGTTGAGGGATGAGCTTACAGAAGTTTTTTAAATCATGAGGGCGATAGATGGGGTGAATGGGAAGGGTTCTTTCCCAAGAATGGGGGAATTCAAGATGAGGGGCATATTTTTAAGGTGAAAGGAGAAAGATTTAAAAAGGACATGAGGAGCAACTTTTTTGCACAGAGAATAGTTTGTGAATGGGATGAACTTCCAGAGGGAGTGGTGGATTTGGGTACAGTTACAATGTTTAAAACATAATTAGATAAGTATGATTAGGAAAGGTTTGAAGGGACATGGGCCAAGTGCAGGCAGGTGGGACTAGTTCAATTTGGGATTATGGTCGGCATGGACTGTTTGGACCAAAGAGTCTGTTTCCGCACTGTCTAACTCTATCACTCTACAATATATTGGAAACAGGCAACAATGCATCTGTGTCTTTGCACACCAAAGGTCCACTTTTCACAACTGCTCTTGGGTCAGAATGGGGTACGGGGTGCTTTTTTTGTCCCTTTATTCTTTCATGGACTGTGGGAGGGTCAGCCAACGATGTGGCCAACGATGGGAGGGTCAACATTTGGTGTTCATCCTGAATTTTGCTTCTGAGCTGCACGATTATAGGTCTGGAGTTCATTTGGGTGTGACAGCTCCTTCCATATACATACCACCCTCTGTGTGACAAAGCTGCCCCTTAGATCCCTTTTACCTTCTGGGAAGGTGAAAGCAGGGAGAGCAGTTCACCTTCTCAGAAGGGCATCAATGAGCCAGATGGGTTTTTACAATACCCATTGATAGTTGTCATGGCTACCATTTCTGAGATGACCATTCAATTTCAGATTTATTGATTTAATTCAAATAGAACATAGAACATTGCAGCACAGGAATGGGCCCTTCATGTTGTGCTGAACATGATGCCAAATCAAACTAATCCCTTCTGCCTCCCATTGGTCCATATCCTTCCGTTCGTTGCATATTCATGTGCCTATTGAACATTCCTTCAACACCTCTATTATGTCTGCATCCACCACCACCCGGCAGTGTGTTCCAGACTCCTACTACTCTCTGTGTAAAAAACTTGCCCCTCACATCTACTTTGAACTTTCCCCCTACACCTTAAATGCATGCCCCCTAGTTTTAGACATTTCAACTCTGAGGAAAAGATTCTAGTTTTAGACATTTCAACTCTGAGGAAAAGATTCTGACCATCAACTCTATCTGTGCATTTCATAATTGTATAGATTTCTATCAAGTCTCCCCTCAGCCTCCACTGCTCTGGAGAAAACAACCTGAGTTTTTCTTGCCTTTCTCTGTAGCTCATCCCCTCTAATCCAGGCAGAATCCTGGTAAACCTCTTCTGCACACTCTCCAAAGCCTCCACATACTTCCTATGATGTGGCGACCAGAATTGAATGCAAGATTCTAAGTTTGGCCTAACCAAAGTCTTCAAAAGCTGCAACATACTCAATTCCCTGACCAATAAAGGCAAGCATGCCATACGCCTTCTTTACCACCCTACCTACTTGCATGGCCACTTTCAGGGAGCTATGGACTTGAACCTCTTTAACACCCTTAACTTTCCCAGTTAATCTTGGAGATGCATCCTCCCCCTAAACCTTTTAGGAATTCTGCTCAGCTTTCCAATGCAGGAAAGAGAGAATTTGCATTTACGTAGCGCTTTTCAGGACCTCATAAAGTCCTTTCCAGCCAGGGAAATCGGTTGAAAGTGTAGTCACTGTTGGAGAAACATATCAATTTATAAAATATTTGGCCCAGAAGGAGGCCGTTCAGCCCTTTGTGTCTGTACTGGCAATAAAAAGTGTTAAACAGCCAGATCCCAGTTACCCACTCTAGGTCTGTGGCCTTGTATGTTATGGCACTTCAAGTGCCTATCAAAGCTTTTCTTAAATACAATGAACATTTCTGTCTCTATCACCCTTTGAGACGGTGAGTTCCAGAATTTCACTGGATAAAAAAAAGCATTCTCACCAATTCCCCTCTAAACCTTCTGCCAATTAAGTCATTTAGCATGGCACTGTGGTTCAGCAGTTAGCACTGCTGCCTCACAGCGCCAGGGACCCGGGTTCAATTCCCGCCTTGGGCAACTGTCTGTGTGGAGTTTGCACATTCTCCCCGTGTCTGCATGGGTTTCCTTCGGGTGCTCCAGTTTCCTCCCACAGTCCAAAGATGTTCAGGTTAGGTGAATTGGCCATGCTAAATTGCCCGTAATGTTTGGTGCATTAGTCAGGGGTATATGTAGGGGAATGGGTCTGGGTGGGTTGCTCTTTGGAGGGTCGGTGTGGACTTGTTGGGCCGAAGGGCCTGTTTCCACACTGTAGGAAATCTAATCTAAGTCCATGTCCCTGGTTATCAACTTAATGGAAATGGGTCAGCCAGTTGTGTGCAGAAGGGTCTCAAAGGCAGGCCTGTGATGATTATTTGGTGACATGGATTTGCCTGGCCCCTTCTGAAATTCAACATCTCCAAACTAAATGAAAAGATTTATTGATTAAAAAATGCACAGAGTTAGAATCATAGAGTCATACTGCACGGAAACAGAACCTTCGGCCCAACCAGTCCATGCTGGTCCATATTCCTCCAAATCTTTCCTGTTCATATATCCTTCCAAACATCTTCTATAATTGTACCCACATCCACCACTTCCTCAGGAAATTAGTTCCACACGCGAACTACCCTCTGTGTAAACAAGATTGCCTCTTTTGTCTTTTTTAAATCTCTCCCTTACAAATGGTCCCCCTAGTTTAGGAACTCCCCATCCTCGGAAGATTTGTACAAGTGTAATGCTCTACCACCCTGGCAGTTCCGCATTTATGTGGCTCTTCATTCTGCCAATCCCTGTGGGAAGGCAAGGCATTTGGATTTGGGAGAAAATAGCCCTCAGTTGGATGTGGTATTTCACCCACACCCCCGACCCACCTGCCATCAGTGACCAGATTTGTTGCTGGAACATGTTGGTCTGGCCTCATCTTTTTGAATGCCCACTCTACCTAAGATCCCCAGACTGAGCTGAGCCACCAATCTCAGTCAGTATGGCAATAGGGACATTACAATTGGTCCTTACAACCTCTAGAGAGCAAGGAGATGCTGTAACCTTCTAATTCATTCTGAGTGGTTACATGCAAAAATGGAAAATAGTCAAGGATATGACTGTTATTCAATAATGATTATTCCAGGGAAGTGCTGAACAGTACTTACCTATGCTATCAAATGGGTATATTTTATCATGCCATTGAAGTACTCATTGACTGTTATTTGCATCAAAGCTTTGAATTTTCCAGCATCATTCTCAATTTACGGATCCCATCAACAATCTTGAAGGCTATAACCAAACTTTAAAGAGATATTGCCGCTTGATAATAAGTGGATGCTGAAGGATATTGTGAAACTTGAAAGGGTTCAGAAAAGAGTTACAAGGATGTGGTCAGGGTTGGAGGATTTGAGCTATAGGGAGAGGCTAAATAGGCTGGGACTGTTTTCCCTGGATGGTCGGAGGCTGAGGATGACTTTATAAAGGTTTACAAAATTATGAGGGGCATTGATAGGGTAAATAGACAAATTATTTTCCTTGGGATGGGGGAGTCCAGAACTAGAGGGCATAGGTTTAGGGTGAGAGTGGAAAGGGACCTAAGGGACAACCTTTTCACACAGAGGGTGGTGCAGGTCAGGAATGAGCTGCCAGAAGAAGTGATGGAGGCTGGCACAGTGACAACATTTAAAGGGCATCTGAATGGGTATATGAACAAGAAAGGTTTAGAGGAATATGGGCCAAGTGCTGGCAAATGGGACTAATAAGTTTAAGATATTTGGTTGGCATGGACGAGTTGAACCGAATAATTTGTTTTCCACGCTGTACATCTCTAGGACTCTATGACTGTATAATATGGAAGGAGAATTGTTACAGACTTTACATAGGTTACAAAATATAATATTCATAAATTTAGACTTTCTAAACACTTTTTGGATCAACTTATTTTTATCGTCCATTACCAGGTTGTGGGCATCAATGGAAAGGCCAATTTTAGATTGTCCAATCCTGATTGCTCCTGAGAAGGTTGAGTTAAGGTGTTGAGTTTGCTCCTTGACTATAGTGCAACAGTCAGACCATTCCGCCTACAGCAGTTCTATATATTCCATATTTGACATCTATGCCCTTCTCAAAGATGTAATGCCAAGGGGATTGCTGGTTGTTGTTGAAAACCGTAGGCTGAAGGTTTGGCTACCAGAGAGAAATTGCCTAGACTACCTTCATTGAAAAATGTGGTGATTTGCAATGGTTTCATTCCAGAGGATCGAGTGAGGGTAAGAGGTCTGGCTTGCTAACTCTGGAAATACACATTCGACAGATCAAAAGGATGAATGAGTGCTAAGCTGCCTGGTTACCATGCCCATTACAATCCTCCAGGACTTTGTCTCAGGTGTTTTGGAAGCTTTTAGCTCTCACCTTTCACACTCCTCACCCGCCATCCACTTCCCGCCCTCACCCCCATGAATCATCATATCCCAACGTCATTTGCTGCCCCCACTCTCTCCTGAGGCCCCTCATACTCACTATGCCAATTTGCCCAGTATCCACCACAGGAAGACTCTAAGAAACATGCAGAGATGAGAAACATAACTTTTTTAAATCTAATACAACTCACATTTTACAGATTTGAGACAGAAAAAGGAAACTCCCACTCAAGAAAGCATGAAATGTTTTAACCTCTCTGAGTGAATGGTCTCTTCTAAAAGCAGATAAAGACCTGTTCATACACCTTGATCCTTTGAAAAAAAACTCTTTAAACTGTTGATTAATCTGTGAACTCAGCTGCATTGAAACTCAGCCAAGCATTCAAAATGCAGAGCTCTTTGAAACATATCAATATATAACTTTGTTGACACACTTGGACAGATGTTATACTAGCTAGTCTATCCAGCTCATCCAGCGCAATTTCCTTCCCGTTGTTGCAACCAGATGTGCCTTTTCTTACAGTTCAAAGGATGAAGGATTTTTAAAAGCCTTTAATGTTGATCGTTAAACTGATCTTTATCTGCCCTTCAAGAGCATGTGCTTCTATTCCATTAATTAATGGTTCCCATTTTGTGGGTTTCGGGTCTTTCCACAGCCAATGGAGTCTGCTTGAATTTGGCACGAATGGCCTCCTGAGTTTGGGTTTCCTTCCTGTATGCTTCACACCCTGGCTCCTTTCCGCAATAAGATAAAGTGGGAGCTTTTGTAAATAGAAGTTGGATTCAATATTCAGATCCTGTCTGTCATTTGTTTCGGTCTGCCAAGTCTTCCTGAGTTTGCAAAAATCCATTCCCCTTTGTAGTAATCTCAAGATCTGGAAGCACAGGCTGAACATACTGTAATCTATGTAACCCTGCTGCTAGCATAGTTAGATACTGCTCCTTCATAACTCTGGGCTGTGGTATCTGCACATACACTCCTGCTGGAGGCTGCTGGATTTACTGGTGATTGGAAGGAGGGCCAGGTGGATCTTGTTGACTGAGAGACCCCTGATTGGGGTTGTTAACATGGACCAATCATGGAGCCCTGGCTGACATAGATAAACAGGAGTTTCATGCATCAAGTTCATTCATTAAACACGGGAGCAATGGTAGAGAAAATTGCCTCCATCTTTTGCAATACATGGACAAATATTGCAAAATATTTGCAACTGGTTACAGATAATGGGCTATCATTGACTAGCATGGAATTTGAGTAATTCCTAACATCAAATAGGATTCAACATATAAGGACAGCTCCATATCATCCATCATCCAATGGCTTGTCAGAAAGAGCAATCCAAATTTTCAAGGCAGGCTTAAAGAAACAGGCTATAGCTTCCCTAGATCCCAAACTGTCCCATTCAGTATTTGGTTATTAGAACATCCCTCTTGCAACTATAGAGATACCTCCAGAAAAAAAGAGAAAAAAAAATAAACAGGAGATTCACTAACACCCTTGAGCTGTTCAGGGAGAGGTGGGTGCTGCAGAGTGTATTATTTCCCCCTCCAACTCTACTTTGGTTTATTCTTTGCCCTCCCCTTCACTGTTTGATCACACGCATTGCCTTTTGATAGGGCCATAGAGATGTACAGCATGGAAACAGACCCTTCTGTCCAACCTGTCCATGCCAACCAGATATCCCAACCCAATCTAGTCCCACCTGCCAGCACCCGGCCCATACCTCTCCAAACCCTTCCTATTCATATACCCATCCAAATCCCTCTTAAATGTTGCAATTGTACCAGCCTCTGGCAGCTCATTCCATACACGTACTGCCCTCTGTGTGAAAAAGTTGCCCCTTAGATCTCTTTTATATCTTTCCCCTCTCACCCTAAACCTATGCCCTCTAGTTCTGGACTCCCTGACTCCAGGGAAAAGACTGTCTATTTACCCTATCCATGTCCCTCATAATTTTGTAAACCTCAATAAGGTCACCCTCAGCCTCCGACCCTCCAGTGAAAACAGATGTGAAGGGCACTGCTTGTCACTGGCCACTTGGGTGTTTCTTTTCTTCCTGGCAGTGGAAACTGAATGAAGATTTGTACATCTTGTGTCTTTCACTGTGTCTCACACAACATTGGTGAGGTGGGGAGGGGGTGAAATAAGCAAAAAAAAGGAGTGTGAGACATCCTGTTCACTCTAAAATAAGAAAAAAAAATTAAAAAATAAACAGGAGTTTTAGAGTCTCCTCAGTTTAGGGAACTGACTCTGTGCTGGCTGGTGCTACAGTCTTTCCATTTAGGACAGAGATGAGGAGAAACCTCTTCACCCAGAGAGTGGTGGCTGTGTGGAATGCTCTGCCCCAGAAGGCAGTGGAGGCCCAGTCTCTGGATTCATTTAAGAAAGAGTTGGATAGAGCTCTCAAAGATAGTGGAATCAAGGGTTATGGCGATAAGGCAGGAACAGGATACTGATTAGGAATGATCAACCATGATCATATCGAATGCCGGTGCAAGCTTGAAGGGCTGAATGGCCTACTCCTGCACCTATTGTCTATTGTCTATTGTCTATTGTCAGTGTGTTATTGCTGTAGTTGATTTCTGGTTTTTTTTAGGGGAAACCTGATTCCTGATCTGGCTGAATTATTTGGCCAGTTTGTTAACTGGTATTCCCTTTTAAGTGAGGACTGATCTCTAAACTGCCTGATCCACACAGTCAATGTATTTCAGGAGAAACTCAGTTCTCACTAAGAGATTGTTGTTACACTGGCTGGTCACAGCCTGTGTGTTACCGATTTAAGAAAATAAATAAACAGGAGAAGCCAGAAGTGGCGTAGGGGCAGGTTGCCTTAGAGTGGCCGGAAGGTGGGAGGGATGGGAGGCTTTCTGGGGGGGGTCTGCATTCTATGCACTTTTTCAATGTAATTGGACTGTCTTATATGTACCTGTTACTGTTTTGTAATGATGGAAAGTGGGATTTGAGGTTTGTCCCCATTTCCCTGAAAACTGGTTGAATGGTAGGGTTTGGGGCCTGGCTTTGCCATTCCTTTCCCTTGCAAAATTGTGGTCTCTCTGTATACAGCTGTTAACGTTAACTGTTGTGTAAACTGTATTGTTCAATAAAATTTAAAAAAACAGGAAAAAGGTAAAAAAGAGGAGATTCAGAAGAGTCCCTTCACTCTAAGGACTGGCTCTGTGCTGGCTGGTCAGAGCCCATGTACTGTGTGTGTATAAATAAAGAGTGACTTGGTGAAGGGATACCAGCCTCTGTGCTTTTATTTCAATTGGCTTACCAATTTGCTTGCTCTCTCGCATCCCTTGTTCACTTTGCCCTCACATAAAGCTCTCTCCCTCTCTCTCTTTAGTACTGCAACACTCTTTATTACTGAATACAGCTCTCTATTGTACTGTCTCAGATCTGCCTCTTCATCTATTTCTTCTTAGAACATAGAATATAGAACATAGAAGAATACAGCGCAGTACAGGCCCTTCGGCCCTCGATGTTGCACCGATCCAAGCCCACCTAACCTACATTAGCCCACTATCCTCCATATGCCTATCCAATGCCCGCTTAAATGCCCAAAATGAGGGAGAGTCCACCACTGCTACTGGCAGGGCATTCCATGAACTCACGACACGCTGAGTAAAGAACCTACCCCTAACATCTGTCCTATACCAACTCCCCCTTAATTTAAAGCTATGCCCCCTTGTAATAACTGACTCCATACGTGGAAAAAGGTCCTGGCAACATCCCTGTAAATCTTCTTTGGACTCTTTCCAGATTAAGTATGTCTTTCCTATAGTATGGCGACCAAAACTGCACACAATACTCCAGATGCGGCCGCACCAGAGTCTTATACAACTGCAACATGACCTCAGTACTCCGGAACTCAATTCCTCTACCAATAAAAGCCAGTACGCCATATGCCTTCTTCACCACACTATTTACCTGGGTGGCAACTTTCAAAGATCTGTGTACATGGACACCAAGATACCAAGATCTTCTCTCGCTCTAGTCTGAACACTTCTTCTGGTCTGCTGTGATGGCATCAAAGTTGCAGAATTACAATTTAGCACATGCTATCATACCGTAGAAAATGGGGCAATTTTGGGAAGTCAGGCAGATTATCCAACTGTACCATTTAACAGGTGATGTGAAACAGTTGACACCACAATGCGTTTCCTCTGAACCAATTCCTATTTATGACAAAGACATGCCAAGTCCTCACTAGACCTGCAGTCCCAAAAGCTCCAAATTCAAACTGCAACATACAATGATGAGCATTTTCAGCTCTGTCTGTGTTGGTGGCCCTTACTGCCTGTTTTCTCTCACTCTGCACTGTTTCAGCCACGGACCACTGTATTGGTAGTGCTAATCTCTGTCGATGGGTTTATTTTGATCCATCAGTCACCGCAGAACTGTTCACTCTGATGCCTTACAACAGGTCTCATTTTCATCTCCCTACATTCTTTCCCACGCCTACAGAAATTTTGACTTTCTAATTCGCCAACAGAAAATAATTAGCTACTTTGGTTTCCACACCTACAATTACAACTGGCCCCGAGGCAAGGATCCCCAGTTCATTAAGATTCTGGAAAGGAAAGGATGTCCTGAAATTATTTTACTCCCATTGAGGAGAAGGAACTCACTTCTCTTTGTGATTCAACTCCTCTTCACCTTGATTAGGCACAACAAGGTTAACTTAACAGAAGGAATCCCTTCATGGTGGCACAGTGGTTAGCACTGCTGCCTCACAGCGCCAGAGACCCGGGTTCAATTCCCGCCTCAGGCGACTGACTGTGTGGAGTTTGCATGTTCTCCCCGTGTCTGCGTGGGTTTCCTCCGGGTGCTCCAGTTTCCTCCCACAGTCCAAAGATGTGCAGGGTCAGGTAAATTGGCCATACTAAAATTGCCCGTAGTGTTAGGTAAGGGGTAAATGTAGGGGGATGGGTGGGTTTCGCTTCGGCGGGTCGGTGTGGACTTGTTGGGCCGAAGGGTCTGTTTCCACACTGTAATCTAATCTAATCTAATCTAATCTAAATCTAATCTACCTTTCCCAATTCCAAAGAGGTTATGTTGCAAAAGGAGCCGATTTAAACAGGCTTTCTTGGGTTGAGAAAAGACCAAGTTTATTAGTTACTAAACTGCAAGAAATAATAATAAAATACAGCACACACGCACATAGGTTAGATATGGGAACTGAGGGAAGAGTTAGCCAAAAGATCCAGGAATAAGTCTCTGGCTTGTCTGTGAGGAGTAGATGGTGAAACATTGTGGCCATTACATTAGGTGGTTCTGATTGTGCTGACCTCAGTAGTTGAACAGCTTGGCTGGAGATGCTTGGTTCTGCAAATTAGCCAGATGTCCTGATTCCTTTTAACAGGGGCTTTGCTGGCTTATGACTCGCCCTATGAGAGAAAGAGCTTTTTTCTTTTCACCAGCAAGTGTAGGGACATATTTTAACTGTGGCCTTCATAGCCCGTATTTGCCCCAGAGATCACCCGAATAGCACATTGGGACCCGGTTTGCACTCTGAACTTTAATTTTCTCTTTTGTGTTTTGCCGGAAGGGGATGTGGATTTTGCCTGTTACTACCATATATTTACCTCACATCATGCGCATAGCCTGGGATACAGCTCACCAGTGATAGTTTCTACTAAGGTGGCATTTAGCCTCCTTTATCTCTGCAGCCACAGAAAACTAAGCTTCATTTTTACATTGCATCTCTTCCTTTGAAGTGTGTCTGTCTGAGGTGCCTTGACACCCTCTAGGTGCAACATTCCATAACCTCTCTTGGCATAAAGCACAACCTATTCAGGAATTTTCCCAGCACTGACTGAATTGCATTCTCATAGCATTGCCAGACATTTTGCTTTAGGTTTTAAACAAGGAACAAAAAACATACTTAAAATGTTTCAATGCCAGTAAGTAATTTGGGGTTGTGATCTGTTGTCATGACAGCACCTGCAGTAGAAAGAACAAAGTTCTGCTAGTTTCTTAAGAGAAGTGGACGGCATGGTGGCACAGTGGTTAGCACTGCTGCCTCACAGTGCCAGAGACCTGGGTTCAATTCCCGCCTCATGCAACTGTCTGTGTGGAGTTTGCACATTCTCCCCGTGTCTGCGTGGGTTTGGCTCCGGTTTTCTCCCACAGTTCAAAAACGTGCAGGTTAGGTGAATTGGCCATGTAGTGTTAGGTATAGGGGAATGGGTGGCGGATCGATGTGGACTTGTTGGGCTGAAGGGCCTGTTTCCACACTGTAAGTAATCTTAAAAAAAAGAATTCATTAAAATGGTAAATAAAATGACAACAGAAGTCAGTGCTGTAAACTCACTCGATTTTGTTTTGTTTTTCTATAAGAAGGCAAAAAAAGAGACAAACCCTTTAACCATTCAACTGCCTTCTGGGATGAGGAGATTATCTTATGATGAAAAGTTGGACAAGTTGGGTCTGTATCCTTTGGAGTTTAGAAGATCATTTCGAAGCATATAAGGTCCTGTGGGAATTTGACAAGGCATTTGGTGAAAGGATATTTCCCTTCATGTGAGAAGCGAGTACTAGGGGACATGGTTTAAAAATGAGGCATCTCCTGTTTAGTGGAGAAATTCTTGCTCTCACAAGAGAATATGTGAACTCCTCTTCACCAGAGAGCAGTGGAAGCAGTGGCTGATTGGATATTGATTCAGACTGTGGTAAGCAGATGCTTGTTTAACAGGGGAGTCAAAGGGGACAGGAAGGAATAGTGAGGTCCTTATCGAATTAGCCATAACCTTGTTGAATGGCAGAGTAGGCTTGAGCAATTGCATGACCTACTTCTGCTGTTGACTCATGTGTTTAATTATATAATATTGTTATCTGTTTATGAGACTTCTTTTACCACAGCATCAGATGAGTGACAGGACACCAGGCTATGTTCTAAGTGAAGACCTTGAATTGTGCTGGTGTCCAATTTAGTGCAATATATTAGATTGACAGTGTAATAGTGAATCTGACTGATTTCTGATGAGAGTGCATTTGCAACTGGTGTTAAAGTGGTACAGATCTGGTTTTGTTGATCTGATCCAGACTTTCCAGCTCCTTCCCACACCCAATCCATTTCCACATCACTGGCTTCACTAACCAGAAAGTATATCCTCCGATATGTTTACCCTGTTTGAGTTGGAGACCACAGTGTTTATTGTTTATTCCGCAACTAAATAAACTGAAACAATAAATTTAGTTTTGCGCCCGGCCTATATCCAGCTGAAGATGGAAAGCCAAGCTGTTCTAACCGTTCATCAGCACATCTTCCTCATGACCTCCCACTCCATCTGTGTAAGGAGAGAACAAGCTACCCCTTGTTTACACTGATATCAGTGTACGCTGAATGGAATTGGGCATACCAACACAAACATTTCTCATGTTTGAAATTCAAGTCAGTTTCCATGTTTTTTACACAAATTTAAGACTGAATGCAAGCCCTGCTCTCAAACATGGCCATCTCTTCACAATTTTGAGATTGTGATGATTGCTGTCACGTGGGAAACTTTTCAAATTGTTTGCATTTTCTTAGGTGCACATGACCTAATTGGCACAGGGTATAAAAGGCAAATCGATATCAAAGCAATTTACTAAGTGTTAGATTGCAGTCAGGGGCTATTAAGATTTTAAAAGGTATCCAGATATTCTGGTTTAACTAACAGAACTCCGCGGAAAGATTTTGTTTTTATTTAATTTAACTGGCCAACGTTGATTGTACTTGAAAGACAAACACAACATGCCTTGTTAAATTTGTAACATGTTAAGCATTCAGACTTATTTCCTAATGGCCCTCAAAATTCTCTTAAAAGTTACACCAATTTTAAACCTTTTATTTACATTTGTTGAACCATCCACGTGTGTGACAGATCCTCTGAAGAATTCTCCTTAGTTTCGGCTGTTCTCAGAGGAAAGAATTACATTTACCCTACTTTGGATGAGGAAGCCTCTGTCTTTTGCTTTGGCTTCTTTTCCAATATTTCCAAGCTGCTCTACTGGTTATTTTCTTTGCAATAAGACGCTGTGAGGCCTATTCTAGATTCTAGCTTCAAATGAGACAATCTTCCAGCTTTGGGTCCCTCCCAAACTTCCAACTAAGATTAAGCCTCAATGACGAACATAGCTATTCAGTCTGCTCACAGAGCAGGTCAGTTTAACTGTTAGTTAGTTTGGTGAAACTTTATCAGTGAGTTGCAAACCACATGAGCATCAAACTTCAGCTAAAGCTTCTTCCAGCAAACACACAGATAAATGAAAAGCAGAGAGCCTTCCTAATCTTCACTCATCTCCATGATGATGTCGCATTATATACAAACTGACCTTTTATTATTTCTCTTTTACAATTTCCGTAGCCTACTAAGCTAATTTTGGTTCTATCTCTCCTCCTATGACAGTATTAAGTAAGTACATTTAAAAGGCTTCTTGTAGTGCAGTAGTTGTGCCATTATTTCTAGGCTAAAAGTCATGGGTTCAAATCCCATTTCGTCCAGAAGTGTGTAATAGCAACTCTGAATGCTTGAATTGTTGAATGAACTTCTTTTCACAATGAAATTATTCCCAGAACTAAAAATTACCTCGAAAACAAGAACAATGAACTAGACATTCACAACAAAAGGAACTTCCCATGGGAATTGAAACAATTCAATATTCAAGTATTCTTTGGAAATTTTGTGCATGTATTACACATAGGTGGTTATTATTAAGATTGTTTTGGAGGACTTAGGTCAATTTTCAGCTTTACAAATAAACTTGCACCACCTTACCACTTTTAGGTTTACTGAGAAATACATTTTACCGGCAAACGAAATGAAATGGTGGTCATAGAGTCACAGAGATGTACAGCATGAAAACAGACCCTTCGGTCCAACCCGTCCTGACCAGATATCCCAACCCAATCTAGTCCCACCTGCCAGCACCTGGCCCATATCCCTCCAAACCCTTCCTATTCCTATACCCATCCAAATGCCTCTTAAATGTTACAATTGTACCAGCCTCCACCACTTCCTCTGGCAGCTCATTCCATACACGTACCACCCTCTGTGTGAAAAAGTTGCTCCTTAGATCTCTTTTATATCTTTCCCTTCTCACCCTAAACCTATGCCCACTAGTTCTGGACTCCCCGACCCCAGGGATAAGACTTTGTCTATTTATCCTATTCATGCCCCTCATAATTTTGTAAACCTCTATAAGGTCACCC
>NC_057718.1:96053608-96083432 GCF_004010195.1 Chiloscyllium plagiosum
AGAATTAGAGGGGGTAAATTCAGAACAGAAATGCGGAGACATTTCTTCAGCCAGAGAGTGGTGGGCCTGTGGAATTCATTGCCGCAGAGTGCAGTGGAGGCTGGGACGCTAAATGTCTTCAAGGCAGAGATTGATGAATTCTTGATTGTCACGAGGAATTAAGGGCTATGGGGAGAATGCGGGTAAGTGGAGTTGAAACGCCCATCAGCCATGATTGAATGGCGGAGTGGACTCGATGGGCCGAATGGCCTTACTTCCACTCCTCTGTCTTATGGTCTTAAAACTGCTTTGAAGATGGTGCCTTGTTTTGGTGACATTGTTACACTGTAACTAATCTTGTTAACTGAAGGAACTGTACCTGGGAACGTTTACACACAAGATGGCACTCTAAGTGGCAACTTATAAACTTTGCATTTGAATACATGTGACAATAAAACTAATTCAGTTCAATTCAATTCAACTCAAGTCAATTCTTCATCACCTTTGTTTTGTGCTGAACAGATTTAACTTCTCTCTGCAACTGGAAAAAGGTTCCCTTTCTTCAACACATCAAAATCCTTCTATGGCTTTGAACATTTCCATCAAAAGTCTTCTTCTTAACTTCCTCAGCTTCTCCAATCTCTCCACATTAACTTAAGTCCAGGTATAACTTTCCCAATAGCATTCCAGTAAATCTCTTCGGAACCATCCCTCAGGCTTTGACATGCATCTTGAGGTACGGTGCCTGGATTTGAACCACATACCCTGGCTAATTGAGGCATTTAAATATTCAGCAGCAGCACGCAGGTATTGGGAATCAGAAAGAAAATCAGTAACATGCTGAGAATGGATAGTGGGTTAATCTGGACTGGAAAAGAACGATGGATAACTCTGTCTGCATACAACCCATTATCGGGCTCAGAATGGAAGCCTATTGCTAAACCTGATGTTGGGTGAGAAATTAAAATCTTGTTCTAAGTTATGCACTTGGCTCAGATTTTCATTTGTTGTGCAAATAGTCGCTTAAATGAAGTACAGACAGGAAAATGGGACCCTATCTTGAGGGATTGAGGGTGATTTAGCAGCTCGGATTAGAAACTGGCTTTCTGAAAGAAGGCAGCGAGTGGTAGTTGATGGAAAATATTCAGCCTGGAGTCCGGTTATTAAATGACTTAGACGCAGGCATAGGTGATGGATTAGTAAATTTGCAGATGACACTAAAGTCGGTGGAGTAGTGGACAGTTTGTAAGAATGTTACAGGTTGGAAGGGGACTTGGATCAACTGCAGAATTGGGCTAAGAATTGGCAAATGGAGTTCAATGCAGATAAATGTGAGGTGATGCACTTTGGGAAGAATAACAGGAAGGCAGAGTACTGGGTCAATGGAAAGATTCTTGGTAGTGTGGATGTGCAGAGGGACCTTGGAGTCCATGTACATAGATCCCTGAAAGTTGCCACCCAGGTTGATAGTGCTGTTAAGAAGGCATACGGTGTGTTAGGTTTTATTGGTAGAGGGATTGAGTTCCGGAGCCATAATGTCATGCTGCAACTTTACAAAATGTTAGTGCGGCTGCACTTGGAATACTGTGTACAGTTCTGGTCGTCATATTTCGGGAAGGATGTGAAAGCATTGGAAAAGGTACAGAGAAGATTTACCAGGATGATGCCTGGTCTGGAGGGAAGGTCTTATGAGGAAAGGCTGAGAGACTTGAACCTGTTCTCATTGGAAAGAAGAAGGCTAAGAGGAGATTTGATAGAGACATACAAGATGATCAGAGGATTAGATAGGGTAGACAGTGAAAGTCTTTTTTCTAGGATGATGATGTCAGCTTGTACGAAGGCGACATAACTACAAATTGAGGGGTGATATATTTAACATTAGATTACTTACAGTGTGGAAGCAGGCCCGTTGGCCCAACAACTCCACACTGACCCTCCGAAGAGCAACCCACCCAGACCCATTCCCCTACACCTAACATTACCGGCAATTTAGCAAGCCAATTCACCTAACCTGCACATTTTTTTTGGACTATGGGAGGAAACTGGAGCAAACTCACGCAGACACAGGGAGAATGTACAAACTCCACACAGGCAGTTGCCTGAGGCTGGAATTGAACCCAGGCCTTTGGCGCTGTGAAGCAGCAGTGCTAACCACTGTGCCACCCACAAGACAGATGTCAGAGGCAGGTTCTTTACTCAGAGAAGGGCGTGGAATGCCCTACCTGCCAACGTAGTTAACCTAGCCACATTAGGGAGATTTAAACAATCCTTGGATAAGCACAGATTTAAAAGAACATTATTAGTAATTTTTACGTGTTTAGAATTTAAGTTTAAAAGTGTAGAATAGTGATAAGAAATGTTCTGCTGTAGGGATCTCACAAGGAGTCGCACAGTGTTGGTGCCATGTTGGATCTCAGTCAGCATTTTGTATTTTGATACTGGCCTGACTGAGTAGGGGAACTGGATGGATTGATTCTCACCGTTTCATGTGCAACCCTTGTTTAGTCCCACTCTTAAGTTAACAAAATGTGCTGCTTACAAAGAGCTCCTGACTAGTTTACTCAGCAATGAGGGGATGCTTATTGTGATCAGTCACTTTAAGAATCACAAAACTGGCCAAGTGACACCATAGGCTGAAGGCCAGCTCTACTCAAAGGTTTTAAACTTTGCTGGCTGAATATAGATGGATTGATCGATGGAGAGATTTACTTCATGTGGGAGAGTATATATCACACACTCAGGAAGGACACAGCTTTATAGCCCATGAACACCATTGCGTGCATGAGAATTTCCGTATTTAGATGAAATGTACTTCTTTAGTAATCACATATCATCCTGTTGTATCCCTCTGTATATTAATGTCCAGAGAATTGTGTAGTTGCAAACACTCTGTCGTTCATCATTCTGATTAAAAATCCTCTCTTTCCTATTCTTGGTAGGTGGGAGGGAAAATGATTTCTTCTTTTTCTGAAAGAAAAGAGCTTGAAATTTGCTGTGGAACTTACAGTGCACTCATTTGCACACCACGCACACATATTTTCTGCTCTCTGACAGGGGGATGTCTTTGACAAAAGTGAGCAGAATCCAAGGAGCGAATGTTTATCAGCTTCCATAAACAGATCAGCTTAATCCTCCGATTGTAGACTCCGTCCAATTCTCAAACCCAAAATGTTTGCTGTGTCCCATCCCTGCCTGCAGCTGCTTACTTTTTGACTCCACTCGGAGCAAATAATTTTGCAGCCTAAAATTGTTCAGCCATCCTTTTATACCTAATACAAAACCACTCATCAGCGAGATTAAATGGTAGACTAATTACCAGTGTTTAGGGAGCAGCAAACTATTTCTGCCCACAAAGTTAAAAGGGCCTGCAGTGTATCAGCAGCACTAATAGAGCAGCTAATATCAGGGTGGTAACTGCAGTGGACCACATGAAGCCGATAGGAATCCACACTGGACAGTAAAAGTGCAGCAAATTCACAGAACTGTCTGGACATGGCGTGTTAAAAAAAAGTAACATGCACATCACTTTACTGAAATAACCTGTTTGTCACAGCAGAGGGTGGGAGAGTGTCCAGACAGAAAATGTTGCTCCGAGGTTAGAGGACAGAATTTGCCACTCAGTCCTTTTCCTTGAACAAACAATGTGTTAAAATGCAATGTGGTTCTATCCCTCTCCCAGTGGACACTTGGGCTCCAAGGTATAAAACACAAAACTTGAGGGGTGGAACCACAACAAAAATCAGTCAATGTAGATTTAAAGTGGCATGCCAAGGGGGCGATGTGGTGAGAAAATTCCTTTACACACAAGTCATTAGGATACAGAATGCGCTGTCTGGATGTGTGGTTCAAGCAGGTTAATTTGATTTGATTTACTACTGTCAAATCATTGTGTTATGGAGATGTACAGCACAGAAACAGACCTTTCGGTCTAACTTGTCATACGTGTACTGAGGTACAGTGAAACGCCTGTAAATCTGCTTTACAGACCGATCGTACTATACAAGTGCATCAGGGTAACAGAACAGAGTGCAGGATACAGTGTTACAGCACCTGAGAAGGTGCAGATAGAGATCAACATTAACATTAAAGAGGTCCATTCAAAAGTCTGATAATAGATAATTGAGACATTCAAGAGGACACAGGATGGTGGTTTGGATAGAAATGATGGGCAGGGATATGGGGAAAGCCAGGAGATTGGCACGCATATAACTGGTGCACACATGATGGGCTGAATGGCCTATTTCTCTGTAACAATTCTGTCATTCTGAGCATAGATGTGACACTTTAACTCCATAAGATGTTCAAAGCTCTTTACTGAATCAATAACAAACAAAGTTTGATACTGGACCACAGAAGGAGATATTAGGACAATGGACGGGGTCAATGATGTGGGTTTTAAGGAGTGTCCTAAGAGGGATGAGTAATGAGAGAGGCAGATAGACTCAGAGGTTCACAGATGGAGCTCTGGGGCTAAGTGTAAAGGCAGCTGAGACTCGGCCACGGATGGAAGTGCAATTAAAGTAATCAGAATTAGAGGAGCCCAGGTATTTCCAATGGTTGTCAGGGTGGAGGAGATTACAGAGCTCAGGAGATACTTTCACCCTGGAAAAGATCAGTTTGCTTAGCATCATGCATTTGATCCAGAAAGCCTTCAAAGGTATTTCATAGAGTAAAGAGAGATAGTGGTAGGAGAACAGTGGAAGTTTACCAAGACACATGATCATTAGAGTCAAAAGAAGGAGTAGATCCCTCTGCCTTTCAAGCCTGTTTTGTCATTCAGTAAGATCACAGCTGATCCATTTTCTCCACGTTTCTGCTTGCCTCTGATAACCAGTCACCTCCTCGCTTTTCAGGAATCTATCTACCTCTGTTTTAGAGATATTCAAAGACACTGCTTCCACAGTCTTTTGAGGAAGAGAATCCAAAGATTTACAACTTGCTGTGAGGAATTATTTGTTCCTCATCCCTGTCTTAAATGGTGACCTCTTACTTTTAAACTTTGACTTCCTGGTTCTGGACTTCTGCGCAAGAGGAAACATCCTTGCCAAGTCCATCCTGTCCAGCAGCTTCAGCATCTTATGTTTGTCAATCAAGTCATCGCTTCCTCTTCTAAGCTCCAACAGGTATAAACTTAGTTTTGCTTCACCTTTGCATGTGGGATAAAAGTCACATTTCAGGTATGACACAAATACACAAGAGTTTCAGGGCCATGGTAAGGTGTGAAAGGTCTGGAGTTGGGGGAGGGCTTGGTTACTGAGGTAAGACTAGGCTCCAGTTATTCAAGGGGCACCACCACAGCCAGTCCAGGTGCTGGGTTATATCTAGTCCAAGGGGTTGGTCATGGTCAGTCGGGCAGTTCATCCAATGCAAGACTGAGAAATGATTCCATTTCAGTCTGGAATTTCGGCCACAGTCATTCCTGACAGTCAGGTGAAAGCAGGCTGGGAGAAAGTGAGGACTGCAGATGCTGGGGATCAGAGCTTAAAAATGTGTTGCTGGAAAAGCGCAGCAGGTCAGGCAGCATCCAAGGAGCAGGAGAATCGACGTTTCGGGAATGCGCCCTTCTTCAGGAACCAGAAAGCAGGCTGGGGCCTGCTGGGTAATGAGTAAGGGGGTCATCCTTCAAATTCAGTCGGGACACAGTCAGTCAGGACTCAGATGCTCTGTAATCCAAGGACTTATTTAGCGTCAGTCTGTGGCATTGGCAAGGCTGTGGGGAGCTCGGGTCTGAGGATTGATTTGTCACAGGAGTGGGTGAAATCAGGGTAAATACAAGGAAGGGGTGGGCCTTTGCCAGGACCATAGGAACCTGTGACCAAGCAGAAGGTAACCTTTGATTTGGTAAGAGGGGCAACATATGAACTTTGACTTCATTTCCAATTTAGCTTGAAGTCAGCCATGTATCATTAACACAATGGAATGGACCCCAGTGGAATTTTAGTCAGTAACCCACGAAAATTGCCTGATGATTGTGGAGGTATTGATCAATCTTTTGTGGTAGACGCATCCTTGTTGGCACAGTTTAGGGTTTGGCTGCAGTAGAGTGGTTGGATATGTTGCAAACTCACACTAATTCTCTCTTACAACACTGGTTGCACAGTAAAAGGGGTGAAGTCCTAAATAAGCTGCAACAAGGGCAGCATGGTGGCTCAGTGGTTAGCACTGCTGCCTCACAGCACCAGGGCCCCACGTTTGATTCCAGCCTCGGGCACATTCTCCCCGTGTCTGCGTGGGTTGCCTCCAGGTGCTCTGGTTTCCTCCCACAGTCCGAAGATGTGCAGGTTGGGGTGGATTGGCCAGGCTAAATTGTCCATAGTGTGTTAGGTGCATTAGTCAGTGGGTCTGGGTGGGTTACTCTTTGGAGGGTCAGGGTGGACTTGTTGGGCCGAAGGACCTGTTTCCACCCTGTAGGGAACCTAATCTACTCTAAACAAAAAGTTCTTGGAATACAACTAATGGTCCTCAGGGAATGCAGCAGTACAGCTGTGCAAGGGGACATTACTGTAAAATGTCCACAGGTTGATGAAATAATAACTAATACCTGCGTCGCTATTTACAACCAAAGACCAAATGCAAGATCATGCAAACTGGTTAAGTGGACTCAATAACAAGGCCACAGAGTTATTAAATAGCCTTGTGGGAGGCACGGTGGCTCAGTGGTTAGCATTGTTGCCTCACAGCGGGTTCATGTCGGACAACTGTCTGTGTGGAGTTTGCACGTTCTCCTTGTGTATGCATGGGTTTTCTCCAGCTTCCCCCCCACAATACAAACCTGTGCAGGCCAGGTGAATTGGCCATGTTAAATTGCCCATAGTGTTCAGTGCATTCGTCAGGGTTAAATATAGGGTGGGGGAATGGGACTCTTCAGAGGGTCAGTGTGGACTTTTTAGTTTAGATTAGATTCTCCACAGTGTGGAAACAGGCCCTTTGGCCCAACAAGTCCACACCGACCCTCCGGGGAACAACCCATCCCCCTCTGATTAATGCACCTAACAGTATGGGCAATTTAGCATGGCCAATTCACCTGAACTGCACATTTTTGGACTGTGGGAGGAAACCAGAGCACCCGGAGGAAACCTACACAGACACAGGGAGAATGTGCAAACTCCACACAGGCAGTCGCCCGAGGCTGGGATTGAACCTGGGACTCTGGTGCTGTGAGGCAGCAGTACTAACCACTGAGCCACCGTGCTGCCCTAAACTTGTTGGGCTGAAGGGCCTGTTCCATACTGTAGGGAATCTAAGGATCTAATCCAAGGTTTGTGGTAGTAAAAAACATTACGTTGACATTTTTGTGTCTTGCACTCATCAGGACATTTCACAAGAATGCCAAGCCAAAGTTTTGAAAATGCCCTGATGAGTGTGAAACGTAAAGCTTCCACAAAATATGTCCCTTTTCAGCAACTGGCATTTTAGTGGACAGAGGGCCACTGAAAACAACTGGCAGGGACTATGTCTTTCTAAGTAATGATGAGAATCAGCACTTTTCAGAAGACTGATCTCCATGCTGTATGCCAAATAGAGAAAAGGTCGAAAGAAATTGGCTGGCATGCTGAGTGGAAGCTGGTTCTGCTGCAAACTGTATGACGCAGAAAAAGGCCTGTACTTTGGTACAGGGAGGCTGATAAATAGCCGAAGTATACCAATTTCAGATCTCAATCAGAAATGTTCTCGTGAGCGCATTCAGCATGTAACTAAAAGGCCTAAATTAAAGGGAACACCCTCCACATTGAGTACATGCAGAGACGAATGAACAGGGGAAAAGACTTCCAATTAGGATTGACATGTATGATAGCAGCTGGCAGTTCCTAGCTGAGCATAACACAATATTTGGTACAACAAATACAATTCCTTATGACATGATAGTGGTGACCTTCAGCAATTAGAAAACGGGATTAAAATAGTTAGGTGATTGTCCATGACCTGTGCAAACTTGATGGGTCAAAGGACCTTACTCTGTTCTGGCTCTATAATTAGAATGAACGTGGTAACACAACACTGATCATAATTGGTGCAAGTTTATAAACAACTTCATTCTAATTAAACTTAAGAAATGAAAGCAAGATATTTTAGAGACAGAGGTGATTGATGATCAGATATTGGTTAAACCTGCAGAATCTGAGACATTACTTTGTAGAATGCAAGGAAAAGCTGGAGAGCCTAAGGGGTAGTATTGGTAGGGGAATTGAGGGGCCACATGGCGTGATTTATCCTAGGAAAGGGAAGGTCCCATACAGTGTGGCCTGTCCTGGAGAAGAGGAGGCTCCGACACAGAGTGATTTCTCCTGCAACTTGGTTGGGATGGCCCTGATTAGTTGAGAGTGTGTTGCTGGAAAAGCACAGCAGGTCAAGCAGCATCCGAGGAGCAGGAAAATCAAATGAAGCCTGAAACATCGATTTTCCTGTTCCTCGGATGCTGCCTGACCTGCTGTGCTTTTCCAGCAACACACTCTCAACTCTGATCTCCAACATCTGCAGACCTCACTGTCTCCATGATCCTGATTAGCCTGACTATATTTAGTGGCTGAGGAATGGTCACACTGAAAGGGACAATTGCAGACCATAAGATTTAGAATTTAGAATTTGAAATTTATTGTCATATAGAGTCATAGAGATGTACAGCACAGAAACTGACCCTTCGGTCCAACTTGTCCATGCTGACAAAATATCCCAACCTAATCTAGTCCCATTTACCAGCACTTGGCCCATATCCCTCCAAACCCTTCCTATTCATATACCAATCCAGATGCCTTTTAAATGTTGCAATTGTACCAGCCTCCACCACTTCCTCTGGCAGCTCATTCCATACATACACCACCCTTTGTATGAAAACGTTGTCCCTCAAGTCACTTTTATATCTTTCCCCTCTCACCCTAAACCTATGCCCTCCAGTTCTGGACTCCTCTACTGCAGGGAAAAAAAACCTTGTCTATTTATCCTATCCATGCCCCTCATGATTTTGTAAACTTCTATAAGGTCATCCTTCAGCTCCAGGAAAAACAGCCCCAGCCTATTCAACCTCTCCCTATAGCTCAAACTCTCCAACCCTGGCAACATCCTTGTACTTTTATAATAAAAATACAATGAAAAGTGCTATAAATCGCCCCACTATGGCGCCTATATTAATGACAGAAGTCATAAGTAAACCATAAGATACAAAAAAATTTAAATTTAAGACAAAGTTAATCAAAGTCCATTTAAAGTCTCAAAGATTAAGAGACCCAACCGGCATGAGAACATCATTCATGAAATGAATGAAACACCAGAAAAACAGGGCCGAAAGCCTCCGAAGCAAACCGCCGCCAAGGACACCACTTCAAACGTCGGATTATCAGGCTGGGGCAGGACCACCAGCCATGGAAGAAAACGACATGCTGGGACATCGGAACACCAGGTTGGACGTGCACGTCGAATCACCATCGACACCTCATACCGGGACAAACCGCTCCGCCAGAGACCGTTCCACAAGGCCGAGGCCTCTACGTCGGGAATGTCGGAAGCAATCCATCGCACAGGTGAAACTCTCGGCTGAAGCAGTTAAATGAAAGTGGTGTGAATTCTGATATTAACTTTATTATCTATACTAATTGGAAACCTTAAAAAAAAGAGAAAGGAAAAGAAGAATAGTAAGGGCGAATGGAATAGATGAGCAACGAGGGCTCCTGGGTTGAGGAGTGTGTGCACTGTGCTGCCATCTTATCAGCAAGATGAGAACCCAGTCAGTTATTGGACGGAGTGGAGAACAGGGCTAGTAAAAAGAATGTCAGAAGTGGTTTCCTTTCTCTTTTCCATGAGCCTTAAGAAAACATAAGCCCTCTTCCAGAAGGCTGTCTATCTGGAAGCAGTTGCTAACTCTTCTGCTATAGATCACTCGTCAAGTTCTTCCAATATCTCTATTCTCTGTCTCTTGCCACTTAATTATTTTTCTAACTGGGGCAACAATTTGTCTTAGGCGAAAGTGAGGTGTTACCATTGACTATGTCTCATAACACTCAGGATGGGACCTCAAACAAGGCCCTACCAACACTAACATAGCATAAGAACAATAATGTTTAGTAATGCACCAAAGAATGACAAAACCCCAGAACCTGTTACTATCATCTCTGGTATTCTCAAGGGTGTGAAATAGGAATGTTGCAGATGTTAATTGCCACCTTTCAAAGTTTTCTCAATTTACAAGCAATTCCTTTAGTTTGTAATATTGTAAATCTCAATTTTCTATTCAGGAGATGTAAGAGTGAAACATGATTGAATCACAACTCACTTAATCTATAGCAGGAAGTTGTTAGGGGCTATAATTAAGTGTGAAGTAAGGGAACATCTTGAAGGTTCGCAGAGAGAGCCAGTATGGATTTGATTAAAGGCAGGACATACTTGACAAAAAGTTGAACTTTTGAAGCACTGGTAAAAAGTAGTGGGAGATGGGAATAACCCATGAGTATCATTTATCACGGTTTTCAAAAAGCATGAGAGAAAGTCCCAAGTAAAACTCTATTAACTATAGTTCAAACTGATGGCATTGAAGACCATTTGTTGCCAAGAGTGTGGTGCTGGAAAAACACAGCCAGTCAGACAGCGTCCGAGGAGCAGGAAAATCGACGTTTAGGGCAAAAAGCCCTTTGATGAAGGGCTTTTACCCGAAACATCGATTCTCCTGCTCCTCAGATGCTACCTGACAGGCTGTGCTTTTCCAGCACCACATTCTTGGCTCTAATCTCCAGGATCTGCAGTACTCACTTTCGCCTAAGACAAATTGTTGCCCCAGTTAGAAAAATAATTAAGTGGCAAGAGACAGAGAATAGAGATATTAGAAGAACTTGACTAGTGATCTCCCACTCCTGAAGCCTCAACAGCTCACTAGACTTATCAGTGAGCTAGATGACGGGACTGAGAGCAACATGCCCACATTTGCTATTGATAAAATGATGGACAATGTTGATGGAAGGGTAAAATGATAAAGAAGATTAGACTACTTACAGTGTGGAAACAGGCCCTTTGGCCCAACAAGTCCACACCGACCCTCCGAAAGCGTAACCCACCCAGACCCATTCTCCTACATTTACCCCTTCACCTTACACTACGGGCAATTTAGCATGGCCAATTCACCTGACCTGCACATTTTTGGACTGTGGGAGGAAACCGGAGCACCCAGAGGAAACCCACGCAAACACGGGGAGTATGTGCAAACTCCACACAGAGAGTTGCCTGAGGTAGGAATTGAACCGGGTCTCTGGCGCTGTGAGGCAGCAGTGCTAACCACAGTGCCATCGTGCCGCCCACAAAGTAGCAAACAAATGGGCCAAACTGAAAAATTCATTTCAATATAAAAAAGAATGAATGAGGTCATCTACTTTGGGACGGAAAAGATAGGTTAGGGCATTTTCTTAATGGGTAAGGCTAGAAACAATGGAAGTCTAAAGAGATTTATAAGTCTATTAAGATCATTCAAATCTCATGATCAGCTACAGAAATGATGAAAAGGATTAGTCAAAAAGTGGCCTCTTTCTGTAGAGGATTATAATACAAGGGGCGGGAACAGAGGTTATGACGAAACTACTCAAAGTCCTGGTTAGGTAATACTTAAAGTAATGTGTTCACTTCTGAGTACCATACCTTTGAAAGAAGGTAATAGCTTTAGAATGAGCATAGAAGAATGAGATATAAATTCTTAAGAGCTAAATCATGAGAAGAGATTACACAATCTAGGGTGGTGTTTCTTCGAGTTTAGAAGGTGAATTCAATCAAAGTGTTCAGGGTTCATGGGAATCCGATAGTGTGGGCAGAGAGAAACTGCTTCCTCTTGCTGGGATGTCCCACTAAGGAGCAGAGTCTAAAGGATTCAGCCAAAACTAGGCAGGGGGGTTAGGAAATAATTCTACATACAGAATATGGCTGAAGTTTTGAGCTCTCTCTTCTGGATATGGTAGTTTATATTAGAGGAATTGTTAGTTTTAATTCAAATAGATTTTTATTAGCCAACAGTTTTAAAGATAGAGAGCAAACACAGGTGTAGTTGGGTCACATTGTTGTCATTGGACAGTAGAGCAGGGGGCTGAAAGCTCTGGTTCCTGTAGTTTGAAAGATAGAGGAGAGATGCTTCACAAAAATAAACATGAAAAAATATAAAACTTTCACGTGTTATTGTCAACCAACCCTTGAATTTCAATCAAACTGCACAGGCATGTTATTACATACCTGCAGAGCAGATAGGACTTAAACCCAGCACTCCTGGCCTAGAGGAAGGAAGCTATCATAAGACATAGACCATAAGACCATAAGAAACAGGAGTGGAAGTAAGGCCATTTGACCCATCAAGTCCACTCTGCCATTCAATCATGGCTGACTGGCATTTCAACGCCACTGACCTGCACTCTCCCCGTATTCCTTAATTCCTTGCGAGATTAAGATTTATCCCTACCATTGCACCTCAAGAGCCATCATTGTGCTTTTCCAAATCAACCTGCTCCGAGATGTTATTACATATCTCCAGAGTTAGTGAGACTTGAGTGTGGGTCTCCTGGCTAAGAAGTAGGGACACTATCACTGTACCACTGGCCCTACATTATATATTTTCTAACATAGATCTGCATTACAATTAACTGAAGTCAATAATGTGCCAGCTCTCACTATTTGCATTCCGTATGCAAGCTGGCCACCTGAATGAGATCATAGAGTCATAGAGATGTACAGCACAGAAACAAAACCTTCGGTCCAACTCGTACACACCAACCAGATATCCCAACCTATTCTAGTCCCATTTGCCAGCATTTGGCCCATACCTCTCTAAACCCTTCATCTACATGTACTCATCTAGATGCCTTTTAAATGTTGTAATTGTACCAGCCTGCACCACTTCCTCTAGCAGCTCATTCCATACATGCACCACCCTCCACTTTAAAAAGTTACCCCTTTGGTCCTTTTTTAAATCTTTCTCCTCTCACCCTAAACCTATGCTCTCTAGTTCTGGACACCTCTACTGCAGGGAAAAAAAAACCTTGTCTATTCACCCTATCCACACCCCTCATGACTTTATAAACCTCTGCAAGGTCACCCCTCAGCCTCCGACACTCCAGGGAAAACAGCCCCAGCCTATTCAGCCTCACCCAATAACTCAACCCCTCCAACCCTGGCAAGATCCTTGTATATCAGAATAATTTAGCCTCCATGCCAAAGGAAGAGCTTATTTCAGAAGAAGAGTGGAAGCGAGAAGAAACATCTGGAATAAAAAAAACAATAAAATGTATGTCATTCAACTGCATAATATGGTATATATTGCACATCTGCTGAGTGCATAAGGTTCCCATTACTTGTGGGACCAGTTCCATATTCAACAGCTGAACCTCAAGAAACATTGTGTGTAGCAAAAGGACAGGAGTAAATGATTTGATAAATAAGGCCATAAGTAACAGAAAAAAACTCATTTGCATAGATTGATTCGAAATGTAAAGAATCAAGGTTACTTTCCAGCACTAAAAACTGAAGGGAAAGACATTATGAGCCAAATGGTTGCCTCCTGTGCTGTAAACTTCGATGATAGCATGTGTTCAGACACATAACAGATACACAAGGGTAGAAATTACTACATGCAGTGTTATTGCATGAATGCTTGGCATACTTATACCAAATTCCTTTCTCCCTTATTTTAATGTTGGCCTCAACCCATCTATTATAGTAAATTGGGTACATATGGCATTGGAAAACCCATAAGTATCTGTTAGTCATATAGGTTGTGCTGCGATAGATATTTTCAATTTGAAAGGCATCACAATGTGTGACACACAATAGCTTTCGAGTTTATAACCCTATCATTATGCAATCTGCCCACTGAGTTCCTACAAATCGCTCAAAGCATTTTCTGAAATGGTTTCAGGAGCCATTTTTTCTTCTCGGCAACAGAAATTCAAAAGACACTCTGCAACAAGCTTCAATGTCTGCACTGATGTGTCTATTGCATTTCCATACCTTTCATAAAGAGCCTCCTCGAAGGCCTCACCTTCTCTCAAAAGCTCGGGTTTGTATTTGATGCTTTTGCCCAGAGCGATGGCCAGCTGAATTGAATTTGGATAATGCAGTTGCAATAGCTCCAATTTTCAAGATTGACCTATCAATTCTGTTGATGAGATTAATTTTACTTAGAATTATTTATCCCTGTAGTTTGTTTTGTTTATTTGACGAAGAGTTAATTGAAGAAGCAGGTTGCTGTTTTCCTTAAGAAGAGCAAAAGATGATTTGATGGACGTGTTCAAAATTGTGTGGGGTCTGGAGTGGGAGGAAAATGTTCCTGTTGGTGAAAGGATTGAGAACTAGAAGACCCCAGTTTAAGGTGGTTGGCAACGTGAGGAAAATCTGGTTTACGCTTGGGTGCGGTTAAAATCTGGAACGCACTGCCTGAGAGAGAGATGGAGGCAGATTCAATTCAGCCCTTCAAAACAGAAACAGGTAACTATCTGAAAAGAAACAAAAGATGGGAAGGCAGTGGTTCTTGCACAACCCCAAACTGACACAATGGACCACATGCAACCTAGCTAGACCAGCATTTGCTCCACATCCCTAATTGCCTTTGATCTGAGATGCTTGTTGGGAGACTTCAGAGAGCAGTTAAGAGTCAACCACACTGCTGTGCTATCTTGAGACATGTAGGTCTGACCAGACAAGGACAGCAGATTTCCTTCCTGAAGAGGCATTGGTGAACCAGGTGGGCTTTTCTAACAATTTCTGTCAGCTTTATGTTCACCATTAATATTACTAACTTTCAATTCCAAAACTTTATGAACTGAGTTCAAAGCCCACACGGGGAAGGAGATGTGACTGTGAAAATGAATAACCCAACTCCAGGACGGAGATAGAAAGCAATGAAGATGATGAACGGAAAGGTTAGAATGGAAATCCTGTTTGAGAGAACAGCAAAACACATCTGAATAAGAGTTAAACTCAACCCTCAACATTTTACCTCTGTTTTCCTCTCCACAAATGCTGCCAGACCTGCTGAGCGTCTCCAGCAATAATGTGTCATTTTCCAGTTTTACTGTATTTTCTCACTTGGAGGCAGGAAAACAAAACCAGGATTTTTTCCGACACTGTACTCCCTTCATTGTGATCTATATTTTATATATGATCTCTCCTTATAAGTGCAGTGGTCCCTTAATGAAAATCCGTTTGGGGTATATATTCTTTGACTCCATCTTGTTCTAACAGAAACAATACGACTCAAATCATACAAGTGACCATCTCAATTCAGAATCGGACATGACGAGTACATCTGGTCCTGGTTCCGAAGAATCATTGATTGCAGTAATAATTGGCAAGACACCAGATCTTAAAGATCATACAAATATTACTTCATGATCCCAATCGTAGGCACAGTGCAATATGGCCAAAATTGACCCTCCATTAAATTAGCTTTTGAGAACTAAAGTACACAGCTCTGATTCCATGTCCCCCTACTCCACCCAACATACCCTTCAGGTGTTGCAAATTTCTTGGGTTGCAATTCATTTTCACAAGTGGGGATGTGCCAGCATCATATTAAAACGTGGCCATGCCTTATTCCCAATGGAGAGCAAATGGTGTCTGATGAAATTCAGCACATGCTGATCAAATTGTTGATATGCAAAAAAATCAGCTTCCTTGTGCCGTTGCTGTCGGCCTGAAATCTTTAATTAACCTCCAGTTGCATGTTGCATGTCTTAGAGAGCTCACAGATTAGAAATCATTCTGTTTCCCTGCATTAAATCACTGCAGGGTTTATCCCACCATGGTCTTAACCCCTCAGGAACTCTACGAGTTTTGGGTCCTGGTCCAATTAGGTGAGTTGACCCTGGAGGTCAACAATTTACTAAGTGAAAAGCTTACAAGCCCAGCACAACGTTGCACATTTTCCAACCCAGGAAACTTTTTAACCTTCATCTGAAACCCTTTAAACTAAATGGATTAATAAAAAATTGCAGGGAAAGATTGTTAAACACAAACCAAAACAGTCGGCTTGCAATTAAAGTCAGTTAATTAACTCAAAGGCAAAGGTAAAACAAAATCTCTCCCAGGCCTCATGGATTTGACATGTACGCTCGCACACTCTGTGATTTTCTCTATCTTTGTGATCTTTCTCCAGGAGGGAAAAGACAGTAAAACATAAAATGAATGTGTTGGAACTCCAATTGCAAACAATTACAGAACTTTAAGGGCATACGATACAAAAAAGACTCTTTGGCCTATTGAATCTGTAGCACCCAGAAATCCATGACACTACTACAAGTCCCATGTTCCAACACTAGGCCCATAGCCATGATTGTTATAATACTTCAAGTGTTTATCCAAGTTTAAAGGTTGTGAGGTTTCCCTCCTGAACTACCCTCCCAGGCAGTGCATTTCAGACCCCCACCACCCTCTGGGTGAAAAACCTTTCTCCCTCAAACTGTGTGGAGTTTGCACATTCTCCCCGTGTCTGCGTGGGTTTCCTCCGGGTGCTCCGGTTTCCTCCCACAGTCCAAAGATGTGCAGGTTAGGTGAATAGGCCATGCTAAATTGTCCGTAGTGTTAGGTAAGGGGTAAATGTAGGGGTATGGGTGGGTTGCGTTTCGGCGGGTCGATGTGGACTTGTTGGGCCGAAGGGCCTGTTTCCACACTGTAATGCAATGTAATGTAATCTAATCTAATCAAATCCTCTCTAAGCCTGCTGCCTTTCACTTTAAAATGATGTCTCCCTTGTTCTTAACCCTTTGACAAAAGGGAAAGCTGCTTTTTACCAACCCTTGTCCATGCCCCTCATAATCTTACATATCTCAATCAGGTCTCTCTTTGACTTTCTCTGCTCCAAAGAAAATAACTTGAGCTTATCCAGGCTCTCTTCAGAGCTGAAATGCTCTATTCCAGGCAACATCCTGGTGAATCTCCTCTGCACCCTCTCCAGTGCAATCACATCCTTCCTATAGTGTGGTGACCAGAAATGCACACAGTACTCCAGCGGTGATCATACAAAATTCTGTACAGCTCTTGAATAACTTCCCTGCTCTTATAATCTAGGCCCTGCCTGATAAAAGCAAGAATTTTGTGTGTTTTCTTAACTACTACCTTGAAGGACACAAGATAAATCAGGCCAATATGCGTCATTTACAAGTTTTCGTGTTTGTTTACTTCCTTTGCTCCTCTGAATTTCTCTTCCTACACTCTGATTCTTTTTCTGTCTCTGTTTCTCTCTGTCTGCCCTCAGGTTTTCTCCTCCATGGACCTTGTGACCCTTTGATTTAAGATGGCAGCAGTAGCGCTGAAATCTGCAGCAATACACCATGCTCAGGGACAACATCTCCATCTATAGGAAGGTGTGCGGATGTTTCATAAATGCTGGAATTACTCTTCCCAGGGAAAACATAACACTAGTCTCACTGAGGAGCCTGAGTGCTATCAAAGGTGACAAGGTACAACTACTTTTCATTTTAAATTGCATCCTCCTTCCATAGCAGATAATCCATATTTCTGATTTCTCTTAGTCTAACCACCTTTGAAAGTCCGCTATGTGTTTGTTTGTGTGCATGTGTGCTTGTTCATGTGTGTGTATGTGTGCATGCGTATATATGTCTTTTTATATGTGTGTGCATTTGTTTGTGTGTGTATGTGTACATGCATGTATATACGCCTGTTTGGGCGTGAGTGTGTTTTTGCACATATGTGTTTGTATCTGTGTTTGTTCATGTATGTGTACACACACGTATGTGTGTCTGTTTGGGGATGAGTGTGTGTGTTTGTACATGTTTGTTTGTGTGTGTTTGTTTGTGCATCTGTACACACATGTATGTGTGTCTGCTTGTGGTGTGTGTTTATTTATTTGTGTGTATGTTGGCACATGTGCATAAATGCTATTTGTGTGTGTTTGTAGATGTGTATGTGTGCACACGAGTATATATGTCATTTTGTACATGTGCATTGTTTGCTCATGCATGTATATGTGTATGTATGTGTGTGTTTGTCTGTGTATGTGTATATGTGCATGCATGTATGTGTGTCTGTTTGGGGATGAGTGTGTGCGTTTGTACGTGTGTGTATGTGCATGTATGTATGTGTGTCTGTTTGTACCTGTGTGTGTGTTTGTTCATGTGCGTGTTTGTTCGTGTACGTATATGTGTGTCTGTTTGTATATGTGCATGTTTGTTTGTGTGTCAGCCCTGGGAACCAGGTTGATGCTTACTTATGATAAGAACCTGCCCATGGAGAGCCTTTTAACATGAGGAGGCTGCAGATACCCCATGGCTGATCGGGAAACTGGTCCACTCCGAACACCTACATTTTTGCATTTCAGAAGGATTTACATCTTGATATAATCAATCTGTCATGACACATCTTCTGTGGCCATCAAGTCTTGAGGTAACTTTGACCCAGAGGTCCCACTGCACACAATTTCTGGTTGTTTTTTTCTTCTGTGACTGTAAAGGCTTCAAGTAATCATTATTATTTTTCTGTCCAGCTACATTTGTAATAGACTTCACCCATCACCTCTTAATGACAGGGTTGAGGGAGGAGGCTATCTCTCGAGAGATTGCAAGGCTCATCAATGACATCATCGAGAAGATTTAAGATCTAAATTGCTTTTTAATAAAGCCCAAATTAAACAATATCAATTATGAGTCTAAATTTGTGGTGGTGTGTCAGTGTGTTTTTCTTGCATTTGTTTTCCACTTCAAACTGTAAACTTCAAATAAAATTTATTCTCAGGGCACTTTGTCTGAACAAATGTAAAAGTATATGACCTGAACTTCTGGTTCAAAATGACCTTCATTAATTCACAGCAATTTTCATTCACATTGTTTTGTTTCAAAAACGAACTATGGTGCTTTCATATACATGATGCTGACACCTGCAAATGATGCAGTAACTGGATGAACATAAAGCCAACGAGTGAATTCAATTTCCTCTCTCATAAATTCATTTTATTATTTCTTCCCAGAATACAGATGATGCTGACAATGCCTCCCATTCCTAGATGGTCTTGAGGAAATGGCAGTGCAGTCACTACGCTACAATAGTGATAGGGAGGGATTTTCAGAACTCTGACTCAATGTCACTGAAGAAAAGTTTCCAAGAGAAGATGACATCTGCCTTGGAGGGGAATTTGCACCTGGCTGGTTTTCCCATGTATCTGTTGCCCATCTATTTCGTGAGGGCTGCGGGTTGGAAGGTGTTGTTGGAGGAGCCTTGGTGAGTTGCTGCAATGTAATTTGTAGACGGATGTACACTGAGAATGAGCAGTAGCAGGAATAAATGCTCAAGATGGTGGATGTGGTGCCAATGAAGCAGGCCGCTTTGTGTTGAATGGTGTCAAGCTTCTTGAGTGTTGTTGGAGCTGCACTCATACAGCCAAGTGAGGAATATTCCATTGCACTCCTGACTTTTGCGTTGTGGATGGTGGATGGTGGACAGGCTGTGGGGAGTCAGGAGTTGAGCCACTCAAGAGTTCCCAGCTTTTGATCTGCCCTTGCAGCTAGTCATCTTGTATTGCAAATTCCTTTTGGGAGAATGGCCTGCTCCAATTCATTTCCTGCTCAATTCAATGATAATTCCCAGGATGTTGATAATGGTAGACTCAGCAATGGTAATGCAATTGAATTTGGCAAGGGAGAATGATTGGATTCATTCTTGCTGGAGATGGTCACTGCATGGAACTTGTATGTCGCAATAAAATTGTTAATCAATAAGTATCAGTTAATTGCTATCTAGCTGTAGGTTCACATTTTATCCTGCTTGACCGAATCACTTCATCTGGCCCTTCCTATGGGATCCATTACATTGAGTGATATCAATGGCTCAAATGGTCCTAGTGGGGGGTACTAACTGGAATGGACTTCATTTCCCCATTGTGAACTGACTGAGCTGGTAGAAGGTTCAACAAGAACTATCTACTTCCTTTAAAGTCTTTACTTCCCTCTTGCCTTTCTTGGTTTGATTCTTTTAAATCTCAACTCTAACCAAGCTGTTGGTAATCCTGATAATTGCGCCTTCTTTAATGGACTGTCCATTTTTGCCCCCTTATGCTTTTGCAAAGTGTCTTCAAAGTATTTGATATGCCAAAGCCACCATTTTGTTGCAAGTCCTCATTGAGCAGGACATGTCACATGGTATAGATAAATTTGTGGAGATACTCAATTGTACGATTGTGTTAAGAATTCGGAGAAAGGAGGTTTCAACTTAATTTGGAGAACTTGGGGCAGAGGGACAAAAATTTGCCAATGCCATTTAATATATACATAACCGTGCAGTTATACACCCAGATATAAATCTGGACTGCAACTTAAGTAAGTAAAATGTTGCTATTATTCACAAGACCTGAAAGAAAATTCTAATGCAAGTCAACTTTGACTGAAGCAAAGAGGACTTTTTGTCAAATAATTCACTACAAATTGAGGATCCCCATGAAAATCCGGTTTACAAGTTTTACATAAGGTTCGGCAATAAATGGAAACATCATTTGTTACACATCAAGAAAAGCAATGCAACAAAAGTAATAAGAATATCTTCACTCTAATTGCACTGAAGATAGAATTTGTGCCATTCATTCACCAATCAGCCATTGACTTGGAAGGTATATGATTGCACATTATTATGGATGTTGGATCAGTAACATTCTGTGATGAGGCTCTGTAGAAATAGGACCCAACAATTTTAAGTGTGAAGGGAGGGAGGTTGGATATTCAGTTATTTTGGTTTCTTAGAGGGGACAGTGAATGACTTCTATTTCAGATGGGAGTGGGATTTTATTCTTTGCAATCTTTCAGAAAGGTGTTGGATGCATTCTTGAAAAATGAAGTTATCACACACAGAGGCAGGGAGACTATTCTACCTAACAACTAATCGTTTTAGGATCCATTCACTTTTGCTAGATCATCTTTCAAGAATGGAAGAAGGAATTTTTAACAGAGAATTGTTGAATTGGCTTTATGTGTCTTTTCTTTCATTAGAAGATAGAAAGGACAGGGAAATGTAGGTAAGAGAGACAAGTCAAATGAGGCAAATGTGTATTGGCCTGCTGAGGTTATCACTCTATGTACCCAAACCTCTGTGATCAATGATGAAGATCTGTGTACTTTCAGGAGTTCAAAAGACTTATTAACTGGAAAGGAGAGAAATGTAAAAGCCCTGTTTTTCTTTCAGTTGTCTGGTGAGGGTGTGTTAACCTGATCACTCTGGTGATGTAACAGGGTACATGGAACATATTTGTCTTGGGTTTCTATGCAACGTATTTATTTATTGTGTGCAGCAGAGATGTGCAATTTATGTAATCCCGATCATGGACATAATCACTCTGGGACCTTGCACCTCCCTGCTAGCTCAGTGGGAATCTTAGAATCGGAAGACATTTGTGATTCAGTAAACTCTGTGATAAACAGGATGTCCATACTCGAGTTCCCAAGTGGATTGCCAGGAACTGTGTATTTGGCATTCTTGGTATCTTAGTGAGATTTACCTCACAAATTTGTTTCTATCTCATCATTATTTTGTTTTGGGAGTGGCGTCCAACACATTCTCCTGCTGCCCACTCCCCATCCAAAATTACGTTATTGGAAAATTTAACAAAGCATAAACCAAATATCATTATGTAATCAGAACTTAGTTTGCTTTGATCTTGAATAAAAGTTGAAATTACATTTTTTCGACTTGGCTCCTGAGCATTTGTGCATGATAGTTGCATCACTTAAGTCACACAGATTTTTATCTGTGAATGCATTTTTATAAAACAAGACTCTTTCAACTCATGAATCTAGCAGATCAGAAATGGTTACGTTGAGAAGAACAAGTGCTCTTGAAGTGAATTACAGGCTTGTAAGATGTTTGAGATGTTTCTGAAGTCAGACTCTCTGAACTGGGTAAACACCACATTGAATTACAGGTGACAGCAACACATTTCCATCCACAGCCATTCGAACAGTGTGGTTAAATTTAAGTCTTTTAGATCTTATTTAAGGTTACATATTTCAGTGTGTCAGCCATATTCAGGCGACTGGTCTTTTCCTTTCCATTTCACAGTGATTTTCTTAATTTAGTCAAAAGCAATTGCAGATCAAGCACTTTATTTTTGCCTGTTTTTCTCTGTCAGTTCCCACTCACATTGAAATATGGATCCTTGGCTATAAGCAATGCATTCAAATAATGACTGGTCAGACTGTTCTATGAAAATGCATTCACGGGGAAAAAAGAAACAAATCCAGTGTGATTTAATGATGTAATTACCATACTTAAATGCTCAGGAGTCCATTCTAAATGTAATTTCAACCTTGTTCACAGGTTTAAGGCATTGTTAGCAGGGTCAGCATTTATGGCCCATTGCTAAATCCCCTTGAGAAGATACCATTGAGGAGCGTTCTTACAGCTGAGTGATGTGCTAGACTTGTTCAGAGAACAATCAAGAGGCAAGCACATTGACCAGACGAGTGAAATGTAGGACAGACCAGCCCAGAATGGCAGATTTCCTTCCCTGTAGGCTATTATGATTTGACACTGCAGTAATTACATTACCATCCATTACTGGGACTAGGTATCCAGGATATTATAGGATATTAGGTTTCCACTGTGCCAGCGTTCTTTAGTTAACTGCATTTCAACTCCTAACTGCAACTGTAGAACTTAAACTTTTGATTCTGAATCATTAGTCCAGTAACACAACCACTGTCTAGCGTTCCCAATGATTTGGTGTGTTTATTTGACCACTGCCGGTACAAAATAAACTGAGGTCCATTCCTGAGCTCACTGTCCATGAACCAGGATTGCAAACTGGTTCTATCAGTTGCTAACTGAGAGAAACTATTTAGTGTGGTGCTCCAATTGCTGTCCTGTCAGAGACACACCAGCTCTTCAAAGGCCAGAGACAACTTTTGAGAAACAAAATCAAGGCAATTAAGACTAAGGTATACACAAATGCCCGATCCACTTTCTGACAATGGCTAACTCTGACCCCTGCACTCTCTCTCTCTATTTTTCCCCATCTTTGTCATCTTGAGCCTGCTACTGTACAGGTTCGAGTTTTATTTTGTAACCGTGCAAAATTAATTTGTCCTAAATTTGACCTTTGTCGATCTGCTGACTCCAAAAGGACTTCAGCAGTTCAAGAAGGCAACTCATCACCTTTCCAAGGGCAGCTAGGAACAGGGAATAAATGCTGGTCAAATCAATGACAGTCACAATCCCTTACATTAATTTTTTAAAAAAGCATTTGTTTTGTGTTTCATCTAAGCTTCAGGTGCTCCGGTTTCTTCCCACAGTCCAGAGATGGGCAGGCTAGGTGGATTAATGCTTGAGAAATGCAAGGATAGGGTGGTGTGGTGGGGGTAGGTCTGGGTGAGATACTCTTTGGCGGGTCAGTGTGAACTCGATGGGCCGAATGGCCTGTTTCTACACTGTGGGGATTCTATAGCCAATTTTGCAAACAATCGTTATCTGTACAATGGGCCAAAACACTGGGCACATTTTGATTTTCACAAGGTGCCGCCGACATTTTCAAGCAGGGATCCAATTGACAGTGCAATGTGTGACAAGAAGTGGACTGGGGGCAACCTGGATAAGATCATATTGTTGTCTAGAACTGCAAGGAAAATGTTGGGTGTATTTGGTCATCAATTAGCATGCAAACCAAGACCAGTCTTGACCAGCAAGGCCTGTCTTCCATGTGATCACTGACAGTAAATTGGTATTCGAGAGTTGCACTTCACAGCTTGGCCCCGAATCTGTCTCAGCCAAGCCAATCAGAATCAGTAATCGCCAAAGTGTGCAACTTCACCATAATTTGCTGCAAAAATAACTTTCTTACAATTAATTTGTATTTTAAAAAAAACTTGCGGTTTCCCCAAATCATTTTAACTTGGATTGTCAGTGGTCATATGTCAATTGTAGCTCAGTGTACCATGTCTCTGAGTCAGAAGGTTTTGGGGTTTAAGTCCATTGCTAGAGATTGAGTGTGCAATTCTCAGCTGATCCTTAAATGTCTTACATGGGGAGTATTGTGCTGTTGGAGGTGCTTTGTGTCAAATGAGATGTTAAACTGAGACCCTATTTCCCATTCCAAATGGGCATAAAACATTTTGTGGTGTTGTTCTGAAGGTGGAGCTTTCCTTGGTGTCTTGACTAATATTTAGCCCTCAAACAACAGATTATCAGGTCGTTGTCACATTGCTGTTTTGCGAGCTTGCTGTATTTCCTAAATTACTGGAGTGATCACACTTTGAAAGTACTTCATTGTCTGTACAACCCTTCGGTAGTCATCAAAGGTGCTGTACAAATGCAAGTTTTTCTTTTCATGATAGCAAACAGAGTTTCATCAGTTTGACTTTGCACAATGCAATAATGGCTTGCTTGAGGGGTGTTGACAATGAGAATGCCTGTTTTATTTGTAGCGCTTGTGTACTGATCGCAACAAAGTCAGCCAGGTGGACCTCTCACAATCTAGGATCCCTGATTGGGGCTGTTAACCTGGTGCAACAAGGGAACCCTGGCTGACAGAGATAAACGGAATTGTCAGAGGTTCTGTTCACTCTGAGAGCTGGCTCTGAGGGAGCCAGACCAGAGTCAAGTGCATGTGTAAATAAAGGATGACTCAGTGACAGGATACTGGCCTCTGTGAAGTTATTTTAGTTTGCTAGCCCCAATGATCTGATAATATTTACTGACTGCTCGTGTATATATGTATACCCATGTCTGAATTATGCATTCTGCACAGATACATGCACCTTATAAAAGCCCATTTTTAGAGATTGCACAGAACAATCTGTGAAATCTGCTTAACCCTTTTTTAACCAATCTATAATTTTATTCAATTCTTTTCACCTTTAGGTTTTTGTTAGCTACTTATGACTTTTTTCAAATGTATTTGAGATCTACCACTGCTGGAGCTTATGCTCCTGGATGTCAGCAGATGAAGCCTAATTTTGATTAGATTACCAACAGTGTGGAAACAGGCCCTTCGGCCCAACAAGTCCACACTGACCCTCCAAAGAGCAACCCACCCAGACCCATTTCCCTAACTAACGTACCTAACACTGTGGACAATTTAGCTTGGCCAGTTCACCTAACCTGCACAACTATGTGATTGTGGGAGGAAACCAGAGCACCCAGAGAAAACCCACGCAGACACCGGGAGAATGTGCAAACTCCACACAGACAGTTGCCCGAGGCTAGAATTGAACCCAGGTCTCTGGCACTGTGAGGCAGCAGTGCTGACCACCGAGCCACTGCGCCACCCCATTAATCACTTACTGGATAGGATGTGGATATCGTCCCATTTGTTGCCATTCCTACATGCCCTTGAATTGACTAGCTCGGCCATTTCAGAGGGCAGTTATGAGTCAACCACACCGCTGTCTGTCTGAAGTCATATGTAGGTCAGACCGAGTTAGAATGGCAGATTTCCCTCCCAAAGGGTGGACCAGTTGGGTTTTTGACAAACAAAAAAGCCATGGTTACCATAACTCAGACGAGCTTTACAATTCCAAATGTAATTATTTAAATTCACAGTGGGTTTTGAATCTGTTTCATTACAGCATTAGCCTGGGATTCACATGTCTGGTGTCACTGCCACCACACCAATATCTCCCCTATTTGGTTTTATTTGACGACTGGATATCAAAAGCAATTTTAGTTTGTGTTGTTTTGGAAGTGACTGAACCCGTCCTCTCTAATACATGCTTGCTTGAGTGTGTATGAATGCTTGTATACATCCAGTGAGAAAATAAATCTGAGTTTATGCAATTGGAGTGGGATCTTTCCAAGGGGTGGAGACTAAAGAGCAGTGAGTCAAATAAAACATATACTAGCTGAGGAATGAGGCAGACAGCAAAATTATACCTCTTACTGCACACAAGTGCATTAAGATTGAATTAAACTATATATAACCAAACTCGACACATATTTAGCCACCTTCAAGCATTACTGTAAATAACTGAGCTGGAAAAAACAGAAAGACAAACCAATATCTTACGTCTAAGTCTTGATGCAACAAGAGGGTCTGTAGTAGATGTTTGACAATGATAAACACAGGAAATGTCAAAATTGTCATAAATAATTACAAAATTGATGATAGTTACATGTGGTTTGAAAAACCTAAGGAGAAAATTGAACAGAGATATCATATGATAGTATGGTTACTGTTGCTGATTACTCTGACTGCAGCCAAAGCAAAAATGTAAAAGAGAAAACAAACAGCATAAGCCCCTGCAGACAGCTACGGTATTAAATACCCACAAGTTTTGAAAAATGAATGTTGATAGGTAAAAGTTGACATTGACTTACTTTGTTTGTTCAGGTATATTGGAGATCTATGATTTTATTTTTGGAAAGAGCATGACGGCTTTCCTCTCTCCCATTCCAAGGCATCATTCTTCATTGGCGCATAGGGGAGGCAACAGCCTGGTGGTATTTTCACTGAACTTTTCATCCAGAAACCCAGTTATTGTCTGGGGAACTGGGTTCGAATCCTGCCATGGCAGTTGGTGGAATTGGAATTCAATCAATATCTAAAATTAAGAGTCTCATGATGACTATTGTTGATTGTTGGGAAATACTCATCTGGATCACTAATGTCTTTCAGAGAAGGAAACTGCCATCTTTACCTGGTCTGGCCTACATGTGACTCCAGACCCACAGCGATGTGGTTAACTGTGACTAGGAGAAAGTGAGGATTGCAGATGCTGGAGATCAGAGTCCACTCCACCAGATGAAGTGTAAAATATGTGCCCATACCTCCCCCTCACCTCCATCCAAGGCCCCAAAGGATCCTTCCACATCTGGCAGAGAATTTTTTGCACATCCAAACACCTCATCTACTGTGTAAGTTGCTCTCGATGTGGTTTCCTCTACATTGGGGAGACTGAACGCACTTGCAGAGCGTTTCAGGGAACATCTCTGGGACACATACACCAAACAACCCCACCCCCCTGGCCAACCACTTCAACTCTCCCTCCCACTCCACCAAGGACGTGCAAGTCCTGGGCCCCCTCCTCCGCCAAATCCTAGCCACCTGATGGCTAGAAGAAGAAGACCTCATCTTCCCCCTTTGGACCCGCCACATGGAATCAACGTCAATTTCAGCAGTTTCCTCATCTCCCCTCCCATCCCCAACCCACCAACTTGGCACTGCCCTCTTGAACTGTCCTACCTGTCCATCTTCCTTCCCACCTATCCATTCCACCCTCCGCTCCAACCGATCATCATTAACTCCCACCTGCATCCACCTATTGCCTTCCTAGCTACCTTCCCCCCAGCACTGGCCCTCTCATTTATCTCTCAGCCACCTTCCCCAATACCCACACCACCCCCACATTCCTGATGAAGGGCTTATGGTCAAAACGTTGACTCTACTGCTTCTCAAGTACTGCCTGATCTGCTGTGCTTTGCTAGCACCACCCTTTGCAACTTTTAACTGTGGGCAATTAAGGATGGGCAATAGATGCCGGCCTAGCCAGTGATACCCCCATCCCATGAACAGATTTTTATACCTTACATCTGCTCCACCATCTGTATATCCCTTGATAATTTTCAGATTGATTTCTCTTGCATCCACAGCTTTGCAATGGAGAGAATCAGAAATATTCACCACTCTTCCAATGGCCATAAGATATGGAAGTAGAATTAGCCATTCAATCATGGCTGATATGTTTCTCAACCTCATTCTCCAGCCTTCTCCCTGTAATTCTTGATCCCCTTACTAATCAAGAACATATCCATCTCTGTCTCAATGACTTGGCCTCCAGGCAATGGGTTCTACAAATTGACCACCCTCTGGCTCAAGAAATTCTTCCCCATCTTAGCCCTAAATGGCCCATTTCTTATCTTGAGACTGTGTTCTGTGTGCCTCAGCCAAGAGAAACAACATTTCTGCACTCACCTTGTCATGCTCTTTAAGTTTTACATGATCAATGGAACATCTTTCATTCTTCTAATCTGTACACAGGTAAAACTGTCATCGCACCAAAGGATTGTTCTCTACTTAGAAAGCAGTGACTGGTGGTGTTTTAATGTAAGGATCACAACACCTTAAGAAAGGGGCAAGGTTGGGAAGGCAAGACCATTGTGGTAACCTCAGCTGCTACAGGAATTGAACCCATGTTATTGGCATAATTCTGCATTTCACACCAGATGTCCAGGAAACTGAGCTAATCAACCCCTTTATATACAGCAGTCTAGGTGCGGCATCCTTGTAGTTGTGTACAATTGAAGCAAGCCTTCACTCCTGTACTTAAAATCTTTTGTGGTTAAGGTCAACATATCACTTACCTTCCTAACTGCTTGCTGCACCTACCTGTTAGATTGCAATTGTTAATGTACGAGATCACACAGGTCTCTTTGATGTCAACTCTTTCCAATCACTTACCATTTAAGAAATGTTTTGTGCATTTCTGTTTCTCAACAAAAGACAGATAACTTCAGATTTTTCATACTGTATTCCATCTGATATGTAGCTGCCAATTCACTTAATTCCATTGAAACCTTTTAGCATCCTCCTCACAACTCACATTCTCACTTAGTTTTGCATCATTGGCAAGCTTGGAAAGATTACATTTCATCTTTAAATCCAAGTCATTGATAGAGCTTGTAAGAGATTGGTGTGGTAATCCTTGCAGCACCCCACTATCCACAGTTTACCAACCTGACAATAATGCGTTTATTCTGTTTATTTAACGTCATTTAACTGATTTTTCAATCAGTAAATTACTCCTAAATGCTGTGTGCTCAAGTATGGTTCATTGACGTCTTGCATGGGACTTTATCAAAAGCCTTCTGAAAGTGCCAATACACCATATCCACTCATTCCCCCTTATAGAGTAATGGTCAGACAACTTATCTCACTATTTTCTAGCTAAACACTCAAGAAAATTCTTTCAGGTTTATCAAACATTATTTTTTTCACAAGTTCACATTGATGCTGTCCAATCATACTATTATTTCCTTAGTATACAGTTATCATATCGAATCTAACATTTTCTGAACTACTGATGTCAGGCTAACTGGTTTCGAGTTCCTACAGCTTTCTGACTTTCTTTCTGAAGTAGTAAGTTTACATTCACCACCTTCCAATCTGCAGGAACCATTCTAGAATCCAAAACGTTTGGAAGATGACCGCCAATGCATCCATTATTTTTAGGTCACCTTTATCAACATTCTGAGATATAAATTACCAGGTACATGGAATTACCTGACCTTCAGACCAATTAAGTTCTCTATTACTACTTTTTTTGCCAATGCTATTTTATGTCACACCTCATTCTCTTTAGTCCCTTAGTTTCCTAATAGTTCTGGGAATTTTTGTTTGTACTGTCTTCCATGAAGTGAAACATAGCCTTTTGTTTAATTTCTATGTCATTTTCTTAAAATTTCCTATCCCTGCCCGTAAAGGATTCATATTTAACTTTGATATTTTTGTTTCCTTATTGCATATCTACAAGATAACATAACTGTTCAATGTTTCTTTATAGCTGAAAATGTGTTGCTGGAAAAGCGCAGCAGGTCAGGCAGCATCCAAGGAGCAGGAGAAACGACGTTTCAGGCATGAGCCCTTCTTCAGGAATGAGGAGAGTGTGCCAAGCAGGCTAAGATAAAAGGTAGAGCTGAAAATGTGTTGCTGGAAAAGCGCAGCAGATCAGGCAACATCCAGGGAACAGGAGAATCGACGTTTCGGGCATAAGCCTTCTTCAGGAATCCAGGGAGGAGAATCGACGTTTTGGGCATAAGCCCTTCTTCAGGAATCCAGGGAGGAGGGACTTGGGGGAGGGGTGTTGGAAATGCGATAGGTGGAAGGAGGTTAAGGTGAGGGTGATAGGCTGGAGTGGGGGTGGGGGCGGAGAGGTCAGGAAGAAGATTGCAGGTTAGGAAGGCGGTG